>NC_140957.1:58160231-58215231 GCF_014529385.1 Adiantum capillus-veneris | reverse complement strand
CATCTCCGTATCATTCCAATTTTATCAAATGCTTCAAATCTTTGAAATAATTTGAGATTTTTCCTATGATGTTAGAATATCCAATAACTTCTTTATTTACATATTTTTTTTCGTAAACTAGACTTATCCACACATAACCCTCCCTTCTACCGTTGTATAGTGTCAATCAAAGCAGATGCTCGCAAACCAGTGTATCAACAAATAGCATTGGCCACATGCCTCCCTCTCTCTCTCTCTCTCTCTCTCTCTCTCTCCTCTCTCTCTCTCTCTCCCCCCCCCCCCCCCCCCCCAACAGGTCTCCCCGGGGGCGATTGGCAGCCCTATGGGGGGGCGTTAAGGCATAGCCCTGCCCCTCCTACCCCTTAAGCTTGGTGAAGGCTCCACAGTAGGCCCAAAAAGACCCTGCCTGACATCGCTCACAAACTCGACATGCCCAACAACAACTGAGTGCGTTTTGCTGAGCAGTAGGCTTGAAACTCCCGACATTGCCTAGGTGACTTTCTCAACAGGTCCAACACCGCTCACAAGCTCGTGTAGCACCCCTGTGTTCTGGACAGTAACTCGATAGTAAGCGAGTCTCATGCAGTCCGACCTCAGGTAGTTATGGAGCCTATACCTTAGCAGGACGACCGAGTTGCATTAGTGGGGATGCCCAGCCAGTTAGTGGAACCATTCATAGAAACCACAGACAGTACTGCGACAATGTACACCCCACGCACACCAACTCCCCCTTCTTGTAGGAGCTTTCTCACAGTGGTAGTAGCACCCAAGAAGGATCCTCTCGCCCGTGAAGAAGCAAGAATCTACCCTTGAGGCCCATATTCAGGAGCTCATTGGGGAAAATGTTTCTCTCAAGCAACGCCTACAGAAGCTTGAGAATGCAAGATAAATAGAGAGTCAACTCTCCTTGTGAAAGCACGAGAGATCAAAACATCCCTAAGTAAAAAGTCGGTTGTCCTTCTTTTGCTGCCATACCTGGAATTATGGTATTTAGTTCTAACCTCCATTTGTCTATCACATCAGGGTTTTCGACTTGTAAATACTGAGTTCCATTTTTATCCATATACATTTTTCCTTGTTTGTTTGCCCTGGTTTCCTCTTCAAACTCTATATCATGGTCATCAATGCGAATAGCATACTCTTCATTAGGATCCAGGTAAACCTGAGCTCCATGGCAATTAGTCTTATAAAAGGTGAGTATGTGCTTATAACGCACTGTCGTTCCGGTTTTTGAATGAGTCAAATAGGAAGACATTTCAGATGTTGATTCTGAAAAAGTTTTTGAGACTTCTTCAAAGATAGTGTCCAAGTGATCGCCTTGATTCACACTCTGTTCGATGGATACTCTACTAGCGGTCTGTCTAAATATGCCTTGGTTTGTTAGCATATAACTATATCTAAGGTTCATATAGACTTGTGAAGCACTGGATAGAGTACTTACCGTCCGATTGACTTGTTGTCAACTTCTTCCACTTGACTTGATTGCACTTCTGTCAAGCTTTCAATTCCTTGTCTACAACCTGATTCTTGTATCAGTTTTAATTAAGATAACTATTCTTCCACAAAGACTGTATAATTTTTTGCTAATTGTTGTGATTGGTCTATGTGTATCTCTTCAATTTGAGCTAAGTGAGTCAGCATTTGAGACTTTCAGATTCTACTTTTGCAACCTGGAAACTGAGTGAACATGTACTAATCTGGATCCACTTGAACCCAAAATTGACCGGTGGCGTATTATATTGGTCTAACACTGTACAAGCTCAAAAGTCCAAAATGGTATCTCTGTGGATCAGAAGTAAATAATCAGGATTATTTACTTTTCTCAATTTTTTACACTTTTTGCCTTGCTTTGTCAAGTACTCAACTTGTTAAGGTCTCTGGGCTTTCACTGAGTTTGAACAAAATTTGTCCAAGTTATCAACCGTTTCATATCCGTAGACTCAGTTTTCAAGAATCTGGCTTAAGTCTCACTTTTCTGATCCAAATTTCACCAAATTTGATTTGTGTGGTCTACTTGATATGCTTAACTTTGTGGTATACTCAAATTTAATAAAATGTCCAATTTTGTAGCAGATGTAAATAATTGCGATTATTTACTCCTGATATTTTTATGAAATTTTTTGCCACAATCTTGACACAGATTGGTTAAACAACTCAACTTAAGCTCCCTAGCCAAGTTTAATTTCATCAAGTTTGAATAATCCTTGTTCAAATGGTCAACAGTTTTGTGTCTATAGACTGGATTGTACAAATTTGGCCACAATTTTCACTCTAATGATTGAAATCTTACCAAATTTGATTTGTGGGCTTAAAATAACATGCTAAAACTAGTGGTATGTTGATTTAGTCAAAAAAGTTGAAAAATGGGACAAAAGAAAATAATCGCGATTATTTACTTCTTGCAAATTTTTGTATCTTTTTGGTCAACTGAGCATGTACACTTGTTTAACACTAGAATTGTAACCTAACAGAAAATAAAAGTGTCCTTTCAGGGTTTTGGGAAAAAATTCCAAAACCATAGTAGATCCACTCATTTTGAAAAATCCTTTCATGAGCTTATACTTCAATAACTACTACATATGGAAAAAATGAGAAACTTGTAATTTTTCTCATCCCCTGGTCACTACAAGCCTCCAAAGTTGATGGACTAGTGCATTTTGCCCAAAACAACAATTTCTTACGGTTGATTGCATATAAATAAGAGTGGGGATTTTTGTAGGACATGAGATAAAATGCCCCGTTAACTTCAATGGGTTGGTGACCAAAACATATGGTTGCTTTTACCTCACTATTTTTTTTTTGGGCCAAAAAAATAGGTACAAAAAAGTTGCATTTTTGCCATTCTACGGACCTATCATCAAAGTTTCTATAGTCACGCTCAATACAGATACTATATACATGTTTTCTTAGTTCCCTTTGGCCCTTTGGATTCAAAAGGATCCATGGAGCATGTCAAAAGGAATGGATCTCTTACAATTGGAACCTTGGGGGCAATGCTAAAGTGCTAAATACAGGAAACATGAAAGAACTGGGTTTAGCATTATGACCTCTAGAAACCCATAGAAACTACTCAATATCTAGCCAAGTTTGTAGTCTATGATTAGATATGGTTACTACCTACAAAATACATACAATTGGCCTAAGAAACTAGCAATATTAAGAAAGTTATACTTGCTACTCTAAAATGTATCGTATTCTTCAGCAATAAAAAAACTCAACCATCATCATATACTATGCTATATAGCATATTAGGTCCCCCAAAACTCAAGGAAGATTAGCTTTATGTTATACATTACACTTACACAATCAAAATTGAATTTGGATATCAAGAAAGCCACCAAAAAAATCATTAAAGTGCTAATTTTGGCCAAAAAACATGATTATGCAATTCTTGTAAATTGGTCATAACTTTCAATTTTAGCACTTAGCTCTCCCTACAAGCATCAAAACATGTTGAGAACTATGAAGGCCTAACCTCTATCCATCTAAACCTCACAAACATGAAGTTTAGAGTGGTATAGTTGCCAAAATTTGAAAAAAAGCCAAAAACAGGACCCGTTTTTTCACACAGTTTAGGTTCAAAAATGTTGTGCAAGAGTACGGTTAATGGTGAGATCGATACTCCAAAAAAAATGCTAAGTTTTTTTCAGCTTATAAGGAAACTTTGTGGATATATAGCACCTAGAAATTCATTTTCATACTCTTCAAATAATTCAAAAAAAATGGTCACTTAACAGGACACAAAAGTGTCCAAGGAAATAAAAGTGTCATGTTACCATTCTAGTGTTAACACTTCAATATAAGCCTATGAGTCAAGTTTCATTGAGTTTGAACAAAATTTTCCCAATTTACACTCAAGTTCTCGACGGTCAGTACATATTTTAGTTTTTGCCAAGTTTTTGGTCAGTTTGGTGATCCAAATTCTATGGGCTTTTACAAAAGATGTTTGTACACATGCATAGAGTCTCTAGTATCAACCCTAGTCACTTTTGAGCTAAAAGTAAATAATTTTGATGATTTACTTTTGGCCTAAAATGAGCACTTTTTTCAACTTTTTCAGTGGACAGTCTTTTTATGATCTATTTTAAGCCTCTGAGTCAAGTCAAAACTTAATTTTGCCTAAAGTATCAAGGAAAAGTAAATAATTTGATTTTTTGCAAACTCTTGAAATTTTATCTAAAATGCGTCCTTAAGCTTACCCACGGGTTCATACAACTTTTGAAGCATACTCTCCAGTCGGATTCAATGGTTGACAATCTTCTGTTGCTATTTCTAGCCGTAGACCTAAAATTTTGCAACTTCACATAAACAACTCACAATTGATTCTTTTGGATAGAGCAATGTTCTGAGATTCCACTTTGGATTCTACTTACCCTACTCCTAGGTTCTACTGCAATGGGGTTGTGGAAAGTGTCCACAAACACTTGCTTTCTTGTTTTTTATGGTTTTCTAGCCTTGATCTTAATACTTGTCTCGTCCAACAATCATTCTCAAAATCCCAATCTAATCCTACAGTTCTACAATCCTAGAAGGTACTTAGCAAGTACAACCTACTTCCAAGTTACCTAAAAGATGACAATCTTTAGTTATGCAGTTTTAAAAAGAAAGTTTTGACTCTAGGTGATCCTAGAGGAAGTTAAAGGATAACTTCACAAGATGCTCGTGTTTTTCCCTAGTTTAGGTCTCTTCAATCCCCGACAGTGGCGCCAAATGTGGGATGGGTGTCTAACCTCACTCCTATCTTATTGTAGACATAGCGAGAACCACGAATATAATTGTCAATCCATGGGACAAAGCTGACTCAACTAGTGCATAGAGGCTACAAGAGGTTATCAATCTCTTGGAAAAAAACAAACAACTCCCATCTAATTCAAGCTACACTCAAGTGACAGAAATCACCAAAAGCTAATCGCTCATCAACAAATAAATCACAACCGTTACAACATCAAACGACATCCAAACATTATGAAACTTTTAGTACATGTTTATAAGACCTAAGCACACATGCATATGGTCTCAAATCTCACTTTACGTCAAGTGCAAAAATCACGATTATTAACAGCAGTGAGTTTTTGACCTAGTCGTTTTTTACCGCGATGTGTAGTTCTGGAGACATGACCTCTAAGAGATTGCCACTCCAAGAAACAAGAAAACATAGCCAGATGTGGATCTCCTAGTGTCCACATAATTAGAATCAGTGTATCCAACTATGGATGCATCATTGTTCCCAAAGCGTAAGCACTTGGTGGTTGAAGCCTTGATATATCTCAAGAAAAGCTTCACTATGTCCCAATGCTTTCTTCCTGGATTTTCCATATACCTACTAACCAGTCCTGGCTGCAAATGAAAATGTATGGTCACATGCAAACCATGGATGATGGTGTGCACAAGACTGCCAATCCAAAGAATATGACACTTTTTCTATCTCTACCTTTATAGCATCCGATTTGGGGTAATCATTATTGCTAAGTTTTACATATGTAGCCATTGGGGTACTCAATTCTTTTCCGCCTTTCATGTTAAAATGTTGCAAGACCTTTTGAATATACTCTTCCTGTGATAGTTTAAGTATTCTACACTTATGGTCTCTCTTGATATGCATATCAAGAAAGTGGTGTGCATCACCCAAATATTTTATGACAAAGTTCTTGCTTAAGGCATCCTTGAAAATTCAATCTCATCGTTTGACTTCTGACATATTTAAGCATATCATCCATGTACAAGATTAGAATTATGAGGGAATCATCGTTCAATCCCCTTGTGTACAAGCAGTGATCCTCTTGGCTCTGTACATAGCCTTGGGATTGACTGTACTTGTCAAACTTGATGTACCACTACCTTGAGCCTTGCTTTAGTCCATACAGAGATTTCTTGAGTTTATACACCAATTATGCCCTTGTTGGCTTCTCAATATTTATCTCAAAATCTTATGGCTCCATCATGTAGACATCTTTAACATTGGATCAATACCATGTCTTGTATGGCTACTAGACCAAGCACAAGACGTAGTGTAGTCATGTTGACCACAATATATCATCAAAATCTACATATTTCTTCTTCTTGAATCCTTTAGCAACCAATCTAGCGTTGTACTTAGGCTCAAGATCTTCTTTTGTGTACTTCTTCTTGTACACCCATTTGCAAGGCAATGCTTGTTTACCCTATGGTATTTCTATCAATTCCCAAGTCTCATTGGCTAAGGTTGAGTAATACTCAGATTGCATATTTTTCTCCCACTTTATGCTATCTTCTACCTGAATAGCTTTGTTATAACAAGTGAGCTCATTATAGTCAATGACTGACAAATAGTCCAACTTTGCTAAAAATGCTCGATGCACGAGATACACAAGTAGATCTTCTGAGTACCTAACTACCGAATTCCAGTCTCTCTGGAGTAACATTCGTATGTGTACTAGTGGAAGGTGCATTACTAGCATATCCGACATTTTGTGTAACTGCTAGTGAGGGAGCATCCTCAAACCTTATGTTCAATCTCTTTCACTGGTTGTCTATGCATCTTAAACTCATTGAATACCACTTGTGAGATGCGTATTACCTTCTTAGATTTTGGGTGCCAAAGATGAGATCCCATCTCTTCGTCCATGCCATATCAAATGAAGATGCACTTGTGTGATCTAGCTTTTGTTTAAGCTCTTTTGGCACATGCTAGAATGCCTCACACCCAAATAAATGTAATCGATCAAATCTCTTATAGAATCTCATACTAGGTGACCGGTTTATCAAGTAAACAATCATCATAGCAGCTTCCCCCCAAAACTCCTGAGGTAAAGTAGCCATAGACAACACAAAAATGACTCGTTCTTGGATAGTCTTATTCATCCTTTCTGCAACACTGATCTGAGCATGTGTACAAGGCGTGGTGAATTGTCTTCTAGTTCCTCGTTCATTGCAAAAGTCCTTAAACTCAGAGGAGATGTACTCACCTCCATTGTCAGTTTGCAGAGATTTTTACCTGAGTAGTTTTCTACCATTGCTAAGAATTTTTGAAAGACACACTAGATTTTGATCTTCGCTTCAAGAGATAAACCCACACATTTTTAGTGGAGTCTTCTATGAATGTTAGGAAGTATAGTGCCTCCCCCATAGACTTAACACGCACGGGTCTACATAACTCACTCTGAGCAAGATCTAGAGGACTTCCTAACTCCTTGTCTAAAGGCAGTGAGGTCAACCTAGTTTGTTTTCCATAAATGCAATGCTCACATAAAGAAAAAATTGAGTAATCTAACACGGGGATATAACCAAAAAGATGCAGCACGTTTATTCCTTTCTGACATATATGTCCCAACCGTCTATGTCATAGCTCTATAGAGGACAGCTCAGCTACACAAATAGAATTCTCTGTTATTATTGAAGAGACATAGAGTGAATATAATGAGCCAGATTTATGGCCTTTAAGCATGACCAAGTTTCCTTTCTTGTTTATCCAAGAACCATGTGCAAAAATAGTCGTGTAACCCAAATCTTCTAATTCACTACAACATAACATCAAGATATCGACGCAGTATATATCGACGGCCATACCTTTCCACGCGGTTATCAACGTACTTGCAGCCCGTCGATATATGCGTCGGAATATCCATCGATATGCGCGTAGAAATACGCGTGCCAAGCCATACTTTTCCACGCATATATCGACGTATATTACCACGAGTATATCGACGCAGAATTTGACGCAAAAAATTGGGGGGAAAAAGAGGGAAACCCGCGCATAGGCAGCCATTTTCGCCTGGGACGCGCTCAAATCTCTTGGCCGAAACCTGCTGCGCAGGTATTATGAAACTCTCCCCAACCCCTCTCTCTCCCTCTCTCTCTCTCTCTCTCTCTCTCTCTCTCTCTCCATCGTGTGTGTGTGTGTAGGAAAGAGAGAGAGAGAGAGAGAGAGAGAGAGAGAGAGAGAGAGAGAGAGAGAGATGTGTGTGTTTTTGTAGAAAATCAAAGAGAGAGAAATGTGTGTGTGTGTGTGTGTGTGTAAATAAGAAATTAAAAAGCTAGAGAGAGAGAGAGATGTGTGTGTGCATGTAGGAAATTGAAGAGAGAGAGAGAGAGAGAGAGAGAGAGAGAGAGAGAAATGTATGAGTAGGAAATTAAAATTAAAGAAAGAGAAATTAAAGAGAGAAATGAAAATGAAATGAAATGAAATGTTATATTAACGTCTTCAAAAGGCCAAAGTGACCTATGAGACCAATAAGTTACAATGTGGTGGATCTGATACAAAGTCAGAGTAACAAGATGACAAAATGACAAAATAAAATATTATGGAATCCTAAACTGCTGGGTGTGGACTAAGTAGCTAAAACAGCTAGCTGGGATAGGTAGATCATGGGAAATCCAGCATCGGTCGCCGCCGCTGGCGGATCTCATCAATCTCCTCCATGGTCAGTAGTCTGACCGGGCGTTGTGCATGTCAAGCCAAAGTGACATGGATCCTCTGATGCAGCCTCTGTCGATGTTGTGTAGTCCTCCGCATTCGTGGGCGTTTGGATCTCCCTAGCTCAGTCGCTCGTTCGATCAGTATGCCTCTGGTGTCAAGCGACGAGCTCTGTTGTGGTAGAGAGAGAGAGAGAGAGAGAGAGAGAGAGAGAGAGAGAGAGAGAGAGAGAGAGAGAGAGAGAGAGAGAGAGAGAGAGAGATGTTCGTATAAATTAAAGAGAGAGAGAGAGAGGGGGAATTAGAGAGAGAGAGAGAGAGAGAGATAGGGAATAGAGAGAGAGAGAGAAAGAGATAGGGAATAGAGAGAGAGAGTGATATATATATATATATATATATATATATATATATATAGAGAGAGAGAGAGAGAGAGAGAGAGAGAGAGATAGGGAAGTGGAGAGCGAGACAGAGAGAGAGATAGGGAAATAGAGAGAGAGAGAGAGAGAGAGAGAGAGAGAGAGAGAGAGAGAAAAATAGAGAGCGAGAGCGAGAGAAAGAGAAAGAGAGATAGCGTGAGCGAGATCGAGAGATAGGGTACGTAGAGAGCGAGAGAGAGAGAGAGAGAGAGAGAGAGAGAGAGAGAGAGAGAGATAGGAAATTCAATAGAGAGAGTGAGAGAGAAAGAGAAAGAGAGATACCGAGAGCGACATCGAGAGAGAGAGAGAGGGAGGGAGAGGGAGAGAGAGAGAGAGAGAGAGAGAGAGAGAGAGAGAGAGAGAGAGAGAGAGAGAGCGAGATCGAGAGAGAAACAACGAGAGATAGGGTACGTAGAGAGAGAGAGAGAGAGAGAGAGAGAGAGAGAGAGAGAGAGAGAGAGAGAGAGAGAGAGAGAGAGAGAGAGAGAGAAATAGAGAGATAGAGCGTGATATATATATATATATATATATATATATATATATATAGAGAGAGAGAGAGAGAGAGAGAGAGAGAGAGAGAGAGAGATTAACTAGAGATAGCTATAGAGGTAGAGAGAGAGAGATAGATAGTAGATAGAGAAAGTAGGCATGAAAGAGTTAGGTTGGCTGACCAATTGTGTGAAAAGGATAAAAACTCTCTATATCTCTCTCCCTCTAGAAGAAACTATGGAACTTAAAGAGGCAACGGGGTTTTTCCCGCTACATGCATTGCCATGTACACCTGGGAGTGCACGTATGTGTCTACCCATATAGGATTTGACCAATAAAGACGAGATTTTGACCTGGTGGTCCTGATCTCCGTACACCTCTGGACCGAGGTGTACGGAGATCGGGCAAGACTAGAGAATGTGAGGTAGTTTACATTGTGATGAGTATATATATTAAAACAACATTCATAATCATTGTAGATGGCAACGTAATCAACTAACATGGAGGAAAAGATTGCATGCTCGTGCATGCTCTGCAAGTATCAAATCCTGCGCATGCGTACGATATGTAATGAGCATGTGCACAAGTACGGAGAGTTTGCTAGAGAAATCGTACAGAATCTACGATACAACTCCTACGGACCGGGCATTGATTTTTGCAACATAACACCTACATCTAAGAGAGAGACAAAAAGGATTATGCGTGAAGGTCCGACCAATATAGAGCCAAGGATGGAAGCAGAAAAGGGCTTACAGACAGAAGACGATGGCATGGAGGAGATGTTGGATGCCTTCTTCCAGACAAGCGAGGAGAACGCTAACGAAGCAGCACCAGAAGCCGTGCGCCTATCTCTTGAAGACATGTTGAGGAAGTTGGCACATCAACCAATCTATGAAGGCACCAAAATATATGTGCTTCTTACTTGTCTGGCATTTTTGAATCTTCAGTCCGTGTACGGGTGGTCAGATGCAAGCGCCACTGCTTTGTTTAGGTACAAAAATTAACAAAAGAGCAGGGCCAGTGCCTGAGACACGAATGAGATCACTAGCAACCTGGATTACTGTGGTCTGGTGTCAGATATCCTAAAAGTCAGCTTGAGGCAGTTTGAGATGTTTTTGTTTGATGTGACGTGGTTCAAGGTGATTACTTCTGGTCGCAATGCAACGGTACGTAGAGACGGAAACAAGCTTGTGTAAATAGATTCTACAAAGGTTTGGACAGATGCGAGCGACACATTTGCTCTCCCCGAACATTGCGAGCAAGTGGTCTTTGTACCGCACCCTCGAGAGCGACAATGGTGGTTTGTGGTTCCAGTTGCTCCAAGAAATAAACAAGTATTTGAAGGGCAAGAGCTCCTGGAGGAAAGTCGGTCAGACGACGCAGATACTACTGTAACATTAGATGACATGGACGAAGGTATGGCAGAGGAAGTTGACAGATATACGAGGAATGACACAGACGAGACAGATATGGCACTTGTAGATGAAGATGCAATGGATGAAGACAATCTGTCAGAACAAGTTGGGGTAGAGTTATGTCTGCAATTAGAGATAGACGATGATACGGTGCAAGATCTTATTGATGATGCCTCACTCGTCGAGGCCTAGGCCTGTAAGTGTTTGTGTGAAGACGTTGATTTAAAATTAAGCTTAAAGTTAATTTAAACAAAGGTGTTCTGACGCTTTCTTTTACTTTCTTTGTGCAGGACTTTAGTATGGCAGACCAGTTTCGAGATCCCGCTTCTATGAGTGCAGATGCATTTATGGGCTTCGTCACACGGATGACGCCCAGTCAGATGGCAGAGGCGTCTCAGTACTCGGTAGCAAGAGGCACGGGTACTACGCCTCCGGGCTTCACACCCGAGGGTCCGACGCCTATGGGGGGGACACCTATGGCGGGGACACCTATGGGTACGACGCTTGCGAGGTCTCCCATCATGGCCGCTTCAACACCTAGGGGTGCGGCAGAGGCGGGTACGTCCTATCTCCGCAGCACAGGCGCACTCGCTAATCTCGGCGATCGTCAGGTGGAGGTGGTGGTTGCTGTGGAGGAGGGTCCATAGATGCTTCAACCCCTCCTCGCTCACGACCCCCGTCCTACCCAGGCACACCTCTCGACACCCAGGCACACCTCTCAACACACCTCTTAGCACACCTCGAACACCTTGGGGGGCACACGATCCTAGTTCCTCCAAGCTCTATACTGTACGGGCAGATGGTTCTATTGACATGGATAGAGTCGAGACTGAGATGAGACAGTGGATTCGCCAGCTCACGGAGCTTCAGTTTTCGACCATCATTCTGACACCTTGGCCTGAGCAGGATTGCGACAAAATCAATTATATAGTGGAGACCATCATGAGAGAGTTTCAGCGTGCTCCGGGTTCAAAGGATCTTCCGAGGAGGTGGATCAAGGGTGTTGCACGGGACACCGTGAAACATCGACGAGATGCAGCTCGGCAGGATTTCAGGACCGGCTCGCCAAGGTTTCATGCTTGTTTACCCTATGGTATTTCTATCAATTCCCAAGTCTCATTGGCCAAGGTTGCATATTTTTCTCCCACTTTATGCTATCTTCTACCTGAATAGCTTTGTTATAACAAGTGGGCTCATTATAGTCAATGATTGACAAATAGTCCAACTTTGCTAAACATGCTCGATGCACGAGATACACAAGTAGATCTTCTGAGTACCTAACTACCAAATTCCACTCTGTCTGGAGTAACATTCGTATGTGTACTAGTGAAAGGTGCATTACTAGCATATCCGACATTTTGTGTAACTGCTAGTGAGGGAGCATCCTCAAACCTTATGTTCAATCTCTTTCACTGGTTGTCTATGCATCTTAAACTCATTAAATACCACTGTGAGATACGTACTACCTTCTTAGATTTTGGGTGCCAAAGATGAGATCCCATCTCTTCGTCCATGCCATATCAAATGAAGATGCACTTGTGTGATCTAGCTTTTGTTTAAGCTCTTTTGGCACATGCTAGAATGCCTCACACCCAAATAAATGTAATCGATCAAATCTCTTATAGAATCTCATACTAGGTGACCGGTTTATCAAGTAAACAATCATCATAGCAGCTTCCCCCCAAAACTCCTGAGGTAAAGTAGCCATAGACAACACAGAAATGAGTCGTTCTTGGATAGTCTTATTCATCCTTTCTGCCACACTAATCTGAGCACGTGTACAAGGCGTGGTGAATTGTCTTCTAGTTCCTCATTCATTGCAAAAGTCCTTAAACTCAGAGGAGATGTACTCACCTCCATTGTAAGTTTGCAAAGCTTTTTACCTGATTAGTTTTCTACCATTGCTAAGAATTTTTGAAAGACACACTAGATTTTGATCTTCGCTTCAAGAGATAAACCCACACACTTTTAGTGGAGTCTTCTATGAATGTTAGGAAGTATAGTGCCTCCCCCATAGACTTAACAGGCACGGGTCTGCATAACTCACTATGAGAAAGATCTAGAGGACTTCCTAACTCCTTGTCTAAAGGCAGTGAGGTCAACCTAGTTTGTTTTCCATAAATGCAATGCTCACATAAAGAAAAAATTGAGTAATCTAACACGGGGATACAACCAAAAATTTGCAGCACGTTTATTCCTTTCTAACTTATATGTCCCAACCGTCTATGTCATAGCTCTATAGAGGATAGCTCAGCTACACAAATAGAATTCTCTGTTATTATTGAAGAGACATAGAGTGAACATAATGAGCCAGATTTATGGCCTTTAAGCATGACCAAGTTTCCTTTCTTGTTTATCCAGAACCATGTGCAAAAATAGTAGTGTAACCCAAATCTTCTAATTCACTACAACATAACATCAAGATATCGACGCAGTATATATCGATGGCCGTACCTTTCCACGCGGTTATCAACGTACTTGCAGCCCGTCGATATATGCGTCGATACGCGCGTGGAAACAAGTGTGGCAAGGCATACTTTTCCACGCATATATCGACGTATATTACCACGAGTATATTGACGCAAAAAATGGGGGGGGGGGGGGGGGGGGGGGGGGGGGGGGTGCATAGGCAGCCATTTTTGCCTGCGACGCGCTCAGATCTCTTAGCCGAAACCTGCTGCGCAGGTATTATGAAACTCTACCGAACCCCCCCCCCCCCCCCCTCTCTCTCTCTCTCTCTCTCTCTCTCTCTCTCTCTCTCTCTCTCTCTCTCTCTCTCCTCCATCGTGTGTGTGTGTGTGTGTGTAGGAAAGAGCTCCCTCCATCGTGTGTGTGTGTGTGTGTGTGTAGGAAAGAGAGAGAGAGAGAGAGAGAGAGAGAGAGAGAGAGAGAGAGAGAGAAGTGTGTGTGTGTGTGTGTGTGTATGTAGGAAAGAGAGAGAGAGAGAGAGAGAGAGAGAGAGAGAGAGAGAGGGAGAGAAATGTGTGTCTGTGTAGGTAATCAAAGAGAGAGCGAGAGATAGAGATAGAGAGAGAGAGAGAGAGAGAGAGAGAGAGAGAGAGAGAGAGAGAGAGAGAGAACGTGTTTGTGTGTAAGAAACTAATGAAAGAGAGAGAGAGAGAGAGAGAGAGAGAGAGAGAGAGAGAGAGAGAGAGAGAGAGAGAGAGAGAGAGAGAAAATGTGTGTGTGTGTGTAGAAAATCAAAGAGAGAAATGTGTGTGTGTGTAAATAAGAAATTAAAAGCTAGAGAGAGAGAGAGATGTGTGTGTGCATGTAGGAAATTAAAGAGAGAGAGAGAGAGAGGAATGTGTGCGTAGGAAATTAAAATTAAAGAGAGAGAATGTATGCGTAGGAAATTAAAATTAAAGAAAGAGAAATTAAAGAGAGAGAGAATGTATGCGTAGGAAATTAAAATTAAAGAAAGAGAAATTAAAGAGAGAAATGAAAATGAAATGAAATGAAATGTTATATTAACGTCTTCAAAAGGTCAAACTGACCTATGAGACCAATAAGTTACAAGTTACAATGTGGTGGATCTGATACAAAGTCAGAGTAACAAGATGACAAAATGACAAAATAAAATATTATGGAATCCTAAACTGCTGGGTGTGGACTAAGCAGCTAAAACAACTAGCTGGGATAGGTAGATCATAGGAAATCCAGCATCGCTCGCCGCCACTGGCGGATCTCATCAATCTCCTCCATGGTCAGTAGTCTGACCGGGCGTTGTGCATGTCAAGCCAAAGTGACATGGATCCTCTGATGCAGCCTCTGTCGATGTTGTGTAGTCCTCCGCACTCGTGGGCGTCTGGATCTCCCTAGCTCAGTCGCTCGTTCGATGAGTATGCCTCTGGTGTAAAGCGACGAGCTCTACTGTGGTAGAGAGGGAGAGAGAGAGAGAGAGAGATGTTCGTATAAATTAAAGAGAGACAGAGAGAGAGAAATAAAGAGTTATATATATGTATAGAGAGAGAGAGATAGGGAAGTAGAGAGAGAGAGAGAGAGAGAGAGAAAGAGAGTGATATATATA
This sequence comes from Adiantum capillus-veneris, assembly GCF_014529385.1. Taxonomy (NCBI): domain Eukaryota; kingdom Viridiplantae; phylum Streptophyta; class Polypodiopsida; order Polypodiales; family Pteridaceae; genus Adiantum; species Adiantum capillus-veneris. The sequence continues at coordinate 58,200,490 of NC_140957.1, read as the reverse complement.
TATATATATATATATATATATATATATATATATATATATATATATATATAGAGAGAGAGAGAGAGAGAGAGAGAGAGAGAGAGAGAGAGAGCGAGATCGAGAGAGAAAGAACGAGAGATAGGGTACGTAGAGAGAGAGAGAGAGAGAGAGAGAGAAATAGAGAGATAGAGGGTGATATATATATATATATATATATATATATATATATATATATATATATATATATATATATATATATAGAGAGAGAGAGAGAGAGAGAGAGAGAGAATTAACTAGAGATAGCTATAGAGGTAGAGAGAGAGAGATAGATAGTAGATAGAGAAAGTAGGCGTGAAAGAGTTAGGTTGGCTAACCAATTGTGTGAAAAGGATAGAAACTCTCTCTATCTCTCTCTCTCTCCCCCTCTAGAAGAAACTATGGAACTAAAAGAGGCAACGGGGTTTTTCCCGCTACATGCATTGCCATGTACACCTGGGAGTGCACGTATGTGTCTACCCATATAGGATTTGACCAATAAAGACGAGATTTTGACCTGGTGGTCCTGATCTCCGTACACCTTTGGACCGAGGTGTACGGAGATCGGGCAAGACTAGAGAATGTGAGGTAGTTTACATTGTGATGAGTATATATATTAAAACAACATTCATAATCATTGTAGATGGCAACGTAATCAACTAACATGGAGGAAAAGATTGCATGCTCGTGCATGCTCTGCAAGTATCAAATCCTGCGCATGCGTACGATATGTAATGAGCATGTGCACAAGTACGGAGAGTTTGCTAGAGAAATCGTACAGAATCTACGATACAACTCCTACGGACCGGGCATTGATTTTTGCAACATAACACCTACATCTAAGAGAGAGACAAAAAGGATTATGCGTGAAGGTCCGACCAATATAGAGCCAAGGATGGAAGCAGAAAAGGGCTTATAGACAGAAGACGATGGCATGGAGGAGATGTTGGATGCCTTCTTCCAGACAAGCGAGGAGAACGCTAACGAAGCAGCACCAGAAGCCGTGCGCCTATCTCTTGAAGACATGTTGAGGAAGTTGGCACATCAACCAATCTATGAAGGCACCAAAATATATGTGCTTCATACTTGTCTGGCGTTTTTGAATCTTAAGTCAGTGTACGGGTGGTCAGATGCAAGCGCCACTGCTTTGTTTAGGTACAAAAATTAACAAAAGAGCAGGGCCAGTGCCAGAGACACGAATGAGAGCACTAGCAACCTGGATTACTGTGGTCTGGTGTCAGATATCCTAAAAGTCAGCTTGAGGCAGTTTGAGATGTTTTTGTTTGATGTGACGTGGTTCAAGGTGATTACTTCTGGTCGCAATGCAACGGTACGTAGAGACGGAAACAAGCTTGTGTAAATAGATTCTACAAAGGTTTGGACAGATGCGAGCGACACATTTGCTCTCCCCGAACATTGCGAGCAAGTGGTCTTTGTACCGCACCCTCGAGAGCGACAATGGTGGTTTGTGGTTCCGGTTGCTCCAAGAAATAAACAAGTATTTGAAGGGCAAGAGCTCCTAGAGGAAAGTCGGTCAGACGACGCAGATACTACTGTGACATTAGATGACATGGACGAAGGTATGTCAGAGGAAGTTGACAGATATACAAGGGATGACGCAAACGAGACAGATATGACACTTGTAGATGAAGATGCAATGGATGAAGACAATCTGCCAGAACGAGTTGGGGTAGAGTTATGTCTGCAATTAGAGATAGACGATGATATGGTGCAAGATCTTATTGATGATGCCTCACTCATCGAGGCCTAGGCCTGTAAGTGTTTGTGTGAAGACGTTGATTTAAAATTAAGCTTAAAGTTAATTTAAACAAAGGTGTTCTGACGCTTTCTTTTACTTTCTTTGTGCAGGACTTTAGTATGGCAGACCAGTTTCGAGATCCCGCTTCTATGAGTGCAGATGCATTTATGGGCTTCGTCACACGGATGACGCCCAGTCAGATGGCAGAGGCGTCTCAGTACTCGGTAGCAAGAGGCACGGGTACTACGCCTCCGGGCTTCACACCCGAGGGTCCGACGCCTATGGGGGGGACACCTATGGCGGGGACGCCTATGGGTACGACGCTTGCAAGGTCTCCCATCACGGCCGCTTCAACACCTAGGGGTGCGGCAGAGGCGGATATGTCCTATCTCCGCAGCACAGGCGCACTCGCCAATCTCAGCGATCGTCAGGTGGAGGTGGTGGTTGCTGTGGAGGAGGGTACACAGATGCTTCAACCCCTCCTCGCTCACGACCCCCGTCCTACCCAGGCACACCTCGGACACCTTGGGGGGCACACGATCCTAGTGCCTCCAAGCTCTATATTGTACGGGCAGATGGTTCTGTTGACATGGATAGAGTCCAGAATGAGATGGGACAGCGGATTCGCCAGCTCGCAGAGCTTCAGTATTCGACCATCATTCTGACACCTTGGCCTGAGCAGGATTGCGACAAAATCAATTATATAGTGGAGACCATCATGAGAGAGTATCAGTTTGCTCCGGGTTCAAAGGATCTTTCAAGGAGGTGGATCAAGGGTGTTGCCGGGACACCGTGAAACATCAACGAGATGCAGCTCGGCAGGCTTTCAGGACCGGCTCGCCGAAGCCTTTGGGCATCCCACATGAGACGTGGCAGCAGATTAGGGAGGATGAGCGGACAGCGGACACGCGGTTCAGACAGCAGCGTCAGGCCGCGCAGATACGACAGATGACCAGGTGGACATCGCATCTTGGTAGCGGAGGCTTCGACAGCTTTCGTTATGAGTTTGTGAGTTTCCAATCCAATCCTAGCTATGGTATTTTTTAAAAAGTGATGAATCATGTATTCTTATTACTTTGATTTTTGTATAAACGCAGAATCTTGCAATGCATCGAGCCCCGACAAGCCAGGAGGAGACGAATGGATATCGCAGAGGTATCTATGAAGTATTGAATGATCTTGATGCTTCAGGAGAGCCTGTAGACTGGGAGGCCTTAGAGTCTCGCTGATCGATTGAGGTGAGATGTTATTATGTGTGGGTTGATTTAATCAAATAAGTATATGTGAAGTAATATCAATACTAATTTTGTGACTTGTCCTATGTACAAGTTGTGACGCCTAGTCATCAGTGGATTTCATATATATGTTTTGTGAGACACAGACACGCTTCTGTGTCTCTTTTTTGTATAGACATATATGGTTATGGTTATTGTTTTCCTTATGGTTATGGTTATTGTCATTGTATAGACGTGGTTATGGTTATTTTTTTGTTTATGGTTATGTTTAACTTTATGGTTATGGTTATGGTTATTGTTTTGTTTATAGTTATGGTTATCTGCATTATGGTTTTGATCAATATGGTTATGGCCGGTTATGGTTTTAATTTGGTTTTGGTTTTGCACAAAGTTCGTTATGGTTATGGTTTTAAGTTGGTTATGGTTTTGCACAAAGTTCATTTCATTTCTTTCATTTGCCTTAAATCTCACGTGAGATCCTACATGGATAGCATGTAGGAGGCGTATACATATGGTTTTTTAAAAAAAGTTTATGTTAAAACGAAGGGAACTCTACCAAAATTTTTGCGGGAGCACGGTTGATTTTGGTGCTGCTCGCTTTCTTGGACAGAGGACAGGCAGTCTGGCTATGGCTGTGTCCATCTTTTCACTGGGCACAAGCCAAGCTGCCTGTCCTCTGCCTAAGAAAAAAAAATTATGTTATGGTCGTTGCAATCTGCATCACTAGGCACGTCGAAATATGCATCGATAGAGTACCTTTCGACGCGTATATCAACGCATATTGCGAAGTTTCTGTAGGGATGCGTATTTCGACTGTTCTTTCGACGGGGAGCGTCGAAACCTGCGTCGAAGGCCCCCTTTTTTCTTGTAGTGATTGCTCGACAAACATCAAACTCTTTGTCAATTGTGGTACATGTCCGACATTCTACACCATAAACTCGGTGTCATTATGCATACAAAGTTTTATGGCCCCTATATTGTATATATCAAGCTCATAAGAATTACCCAGCTTCAATATACCATGTGTAGTATTATATGTGGAGAACCACTCCTTATGAGGAGTTGCATGAAAGCTAACACTTGAATCCACTATCCAATTATGGGCATAACACTTGTCAAGAGCTAACAACGCATCAAGAATCAAATCTAAGGTGAAGACTCAACACATGAGGACAATCTCAATAGCTAGAGACTCAAGAACAGTAAATTCTTCTATCTTCACAGTGGTGTGTTAGGCTTAACTTGTTCTTTTCCCTTTTCACATTGTAATGCACAACAACCCTTTTTCATGTGTCCCTTTTTATGGCAGTGATAACATTCAATGTTTTTCATGTCTCTTCCATAACTCTAGTTGTGAATGTTGTTGCAATCGTGAGAACAAGCACGACTACGACCATGTTTCCTTGGCTTGCCATGGTTGCCACTAGCCATATATGCATCACCATGCCCACTCACATCAAGAGATTGACATCTAATACCCTCAATGAGGAACATGCTAGTAACATCACTAAAAACAAGCTTGTTGTCATTTGTTGAGTTACTTATGTGTGTATTCAACGTATCCCATGACGACCGCAACAAACATAGCAAGAAGATGGCCTTCATCTCATCATCAAAGTTAAGACCGTTGGAAGTAAGCTATGAAAAAACATTGTTGAACTCATTCAAATGAGAGCTAATGCTGATGCCTTCTTTCATGTTCATGCATATTAGTTTCTTCGTAAGAAAAACCTTGTTTGAGGCACTTTTACCATCCCATGTTGCACATAAGGCATCTTTGGAATTAGTCTTATCCATTATTGTGACATAAATAGATTCACCAAGTTGCAGGTGTTCACAGGCGAGCATCAACAACATGCATTGCGCTTCCATTGGTGTATATACATATGTGTATACATATATTTCTTGTTTTCAGGGGCTCCATAGTGAGTTCTAAGTTGTATACATGATGATAAGACGAGCCTAGATACCTGTATCATGTTTATGCACCTTTTGGCCGATCGCCCAATTTTAAAAAGCCCTTTGTATATAAGTCAGTTCAAAACATGTGAAAGGGCATTCTTGGGAGAGTTCATTCATGAGAGTGAGAGGCCAGTGTGGAGAAGGAGAAGAGGAGTGGCTATGGATCTTGGAGCTTCCACACACCTTTGTAGCCATCATTGAATGCAATGCAAGCTAAGTTCTCTCTACTTGCTCTTGTCTTTTAAGTTGTGTGTGTTAAGGATGCATGATTACTACTAATCTTCTCTTCTCTCTCTAGTTTCCCTCTTGTTTGAGCATTCTTGCTTCACATATGTGATAGATTAGAGTGTGTGTGTGTGTGTGTATGTGGATTTCATACATTACTCTAATTAGACTTCCCTGTGTGTGCTCAATGCACAATTAGAGTGTGTATGCTTGAGATTAAAGTGAGAGTAGCATCATTGTCTGCATGACTAGAGAGCTAGAGTGTAGATAGAGTGTGTGTAGTAGATATGGCTCATTTGGATGTCCCTCTTTTCCTCTCTTTCTTTTCTACTCTTCCTTGAGTCCATCACACTGGGTGCATCCACGCCTCCATGCACTAGCTCGGTTCCAATCCCCGGATTGACATTATGTCGGTGAATTGTGCACTAGGTTATGACCACCAACATTGGCGCCATTGCCGGGGATCGAGCACCTAAGCTAGAGGATCAACCATGTGATAGTTTGAGTTCTAATTTCCATTAGGATTTGGTCTTGGTTGTAGGATGGTGATATGATTTGCTTTGGGTAGCTTGTATACTAATTTTGCTTTTTTTTTCCTCTTTGTACACACTAATTGTACACTAATTCGCTAACAATTGGAGTGTTTTACATGTCTGTGTGCCTAATAAGAGGCTTGATAATCACTCTTGTGAAACAAAATTGCCAGGATTTAATGAAGATTTGAGTGATTTTTAGTGTGTAATTAAAAGATTTTTCACTAATTACTCACTAATTGCATGTGCGTTTAATGCTACACATAGATAAATCTTTAAATGTGTGCTCATTAGTCTTATGCATTTAATTTTGTTGAAATGGAAGCTACACATAAGATTTTGTGTTGGTGTGTGTAGGTCAAAGCTATTTTGGGAATACACACACACACACACACACACACACACACACACCGATGGAGTCATCACTTGAAGTGGAAATTTGACAAGTTTCTTGATGTAAATGTGAAGTGCATTAACCAACTTAATTTCTAATCTAATGTGCAAGTTTGATTGAAGTTTGATTGCACAAAAAATTCGTGCAAATCTAGGTGCAATTTGTGTGCCTATGTGTAGGCAAAGTGCGCACATTCAAGTGCAAAAAAAAGGCTTAACTGGTGCCAATTTCATTTGTGAAAAGCAATGAGCTGCTTGATTTTGTTGATGATCATGAATCAGTTTTTTGATTGCCAAAATTGCACCAAAATGTTGTCCAATTTTTGGTAGAATTTCTTAATTGTGCTAAGCCTTGTCTAATTGCATTGTTAATTTGTTACTTTTTAGATCAAAATTAGACAAAAAGAAGACAAAAATCGATCAAATTTTCATTGATTTGAATGTAAAATGTAGTGGAAAAGGATTTGGTTGGTGATCTTGATGTGTTAAGTGCTTGAAATTGAGTAGAACACTGCATAATTTTTATAAGTTTTTTGGCTAATTTTTTAAATTTTTACGAATTTAATGCTTAAAATTACTAAATTTTTATAAAAATTTAATGAAATCATAAAGAATCCAATGAAAATAACCAATTTGGAATGTGCAAAGAAAAATGGTGAATTTTTGTTAATTATTTTTGGAATTTTTGGGATATTTTTACGTGTTTTTTGAGTCTCGAGTAAATTTACTTTAACTTTATTGCATGTGTACATATTTAAAAACAAATATATTTTAAAAAAATCACCCCCCGCAACACCTCCTTCATCCCCCCTCTAATCTGCATATTCTAGTAAATTTTTTGCTTTTTATTTTTATTTTTTACACTCTTTTTTTATTTTATTTTCATTTTTGCTTTTTTGTGTCTTTTTAATTAGTTTGTGCCTTTCTTTTATTTATTTTAATTTACTTTAAAAAACCAAGAAAAAAACTCCCCCATAAAAAAGCCATTTTTAAAATAAAAATAAATATATATATATGTACAAAAAAACAAAGAGAGATGTACGTGCACGCGCGCGTGTACACGTACACATACTCACTTTCATATCAAAATTGTTCAAATGAGTATAGTAAGGCTTCATTACAAAGAAAACTTAAAGGGTCATGATTGCCATCACATTTGTAAGGTTATTTCTTTCTCTCTCTCTCTCTCTCTCTCTCTCTCTCTCTCTCTCTCTCACACACACACACACACACACACACACTCACACACATCAAATAACATTTAACATTGCATACAAGCAATCCAAATAAATATCCTTCATAGTTTATTAAGCAAGCCATGATGTGAACAATCAACTGTTAAAATTATTTGGCGTGAGTTTTGTTTGAAATGATTTGAAATGTTAACAATCAAGTTAATGTGATGGTGACCATTGGATGGTGAGAGGTGCAAAGGAGAATTGCACATTTTCTCTACCACTCCTCTATGGAATTCTTGGCCAAAAATAAAATTGTCATCATTAGCTTGTCGTGTGGCAATGATGGGCAAAGTTTATCCAATGGTCCAAAGATGCACCCAAAATCCAACCCTTTACCCTTATTTTCACTCATTAGGGCGAATCTATTTTTCTAGCCATGGAGGGAGGGAGACGGTGTAAGATCCCCAATTTTTGGGTCCCTTTTAAAAATAAGAAAAATAACTTTCAATATCTATTTTGTCGAATTTTGATTGACAACATTGGAAAGTCATAATTATGTCGGGATGTGAAGGTGTGGTGCAGCTTGGCTACGCTTTTTATTAGTTGGTTAGATACTGTTTGGATGGTCAAATTTAATGTAAAAATTGAATGGTAAGTGGGAGAGTTGACCACCAAAAAGCAAAGACTTGTTTTTAGGAAAGAAAGAGTCTTTTTAAAAAAGAGAGAAGCAGCTTAGTTTAGAACTCTTTTCTTGGAAGTCAATCTTCTTCTTAGAGTCTCTAAATCGTGTGTCGAAATCCGTGTCCTCAGAAAAAAAAATTCAAAAAGCTATGAACGTGCGCGAACATGTCTCTCCTTGTTCACTCTATTCTTAGCTAGTGCTTTTGGCCTTGAGAGCCTATATAAAAACCTCTCTTCTTTCACTTTGAGGGAGATAGATACACTCTCAGACGCGGAAGCTCTCTTGTCTTGACGTTAGAATTACTTATCTATTAAACGGAGTGGTGCAAGCTCTTCATCACCATCTCCATAAACTCTTCTCTCTCATGAAGAAGAAGAAGAAGGATACTCTCTCTCTCTCTCTCTCTCTCTCTCTCTCTCTCTCTCTCTCTCTCTCTCTCTCTCTCTCTCTTTGCTTATTGTCTTCTCTCTCGTTTCACGGTGTACGCGTTCTCCGGAATTTTTCATGGCGGATACGTCTACGTAACTCTCATCACCACTCTCTTGCGGCAAAGCAAGAAGCCTTTCGACAACCCCTAATCGATTGTAAAGCACGGTGAGAAACCATACACTCCATAGTCATCATCTCCCTCTCTCTCTCTCTCTCTATGTCGTTTTTCTGCGTAGTCACCCTCTCGGTGATTGTTTTTTGCATACGAGTGCATGTATGGATTAACCAAGTACGTACGAGGTTGCCTCATGATTATTTCATCATGTTTTACATCTTGATTTATGACATGATGCGTTATGGTTAGGCATGTGGATAAGGAAATGCTTTTCGTTTCACGTCATAGAAGCGGTAGCAATACTGTTTTGGTCATAAATCACAAACCGTTATGAATCAGCCCAAACCCTTTATACCATAGATAAAACATAGCATTTATAACATTTTCTCTCTATGTGTCATGTAAAAAACATGCACGAGCTAAGAGATATGGTCAAAAACCAGATTGCTGCCCACTACACAATAAAAAAAAATTGACTCCAGGCTCCTTGGGGAACTACTATATAGATTCATTGGATGGGCAAACCCACTTCAAAAATTGAAAAGCTTGATGAAATTTGATGATAAATGAATTTAGTTCTTCGTTATCACTTCAGGAATGCGAGTTATTAATCACTCTATTATCAGTTTTACCTACACGCATAGGAGTGCTATCAAAGAGGGATACCCTATGACATCGTGAGTTAATCGAGCTGTTTGGATATGTTTTATGGTTTGTTTTGGTGATTTGATATTAGATGGACCTAAAATTACATGAGAGTATATGGTTAAACATTCTGAACCGCATAAGCAAATATGAATAAAGTGACTTTCTTTTGGGGTTATCGTTTGTTGTGTGAGTATCATATGGTCAAAGTGACGTGATGGAGTGATATTCTACATTATAGAGCTGAACTTGATGCATTGGGTTGAGGTCAATACTTTCATTTTCATGTTTTGCATACTCCCAAAAATGTCAGAAAGTTGTTTTTGCATATGTGTAAAGTTATGGTTTATGGTTGACCTACAGGTCGGAGTTGTTTTGCATCATGTTTATGGTGTTGGAATGTTATCATATAATGTATGGAAACTCATGGATTGATGTGGATGCCTCATATGCATGGTTATGATTGCTTTCCACCTTTCTAGGTCAAAACTAGCTCTATGTGCTAGAGTGGTGAAGTGCAGATGTGATCCATCAACTTTGCATGGTTGAATGTTGTCAAAATTTGGATTTTTATATCATTATTATTCACTGGTCGGACTCTTTTTATGCATGAAAGAATCACATCTTAAGGGTCACCTGTGTGTAGACTCCGGTTGATTGCAGGGGATATGTCAAACTCTAAGTGTGGGAGTTGATTCAGTGTGATTATGATTTATGGTTAAGGGCTGAGATTCCCTCATGGATTATAGTTGATATTTTATGGTGGAAGCCGGTGTGGCTTATGGTTTTTTTTTTTCTGGATTGGGTTATGCAGTCGAAATGCTGCCGAAATTTTTGCAGCCATGTTATGTTCTAAAGTGGTTATGCAAGATTGGTCGTGCCTCACCCAAGTAGGGTGGAGCGCTCACCCGTGTGATATGATTGGATTATGGTTTATGGGTTATGGTTTTTGGATTGGATCATGAAGTGATCAAGATGGGTATGACAGACGTGTAAGGGTAGAGACCATGTGCAGTCTATGGAAAAGGATTGTTTGTGCAACTATGAAGTGCTATTGTGATTGGACTCATGTGTTATGTTTCTCATGGTAGCATCGCTACAAGACTAGGATCACCTACATCGCTTAGCCTTAGACTAAAGGGTCGCTGGCCTGGGGCTTTGTTGGATCGGGGGTGTTGCCTAGGTCTTCTTCTTTTTGTTAGGCTCACCTACACGGTTAGTGCGTCGGGGGTTGAATGATCTACACGGCTAATGCGTCGAGGATCTTACCTTGGTTTTGCCTAAACACTCGGTGTTGGGCATCGAAGAGGCGGGGCGCCTAAATTGGTATGGTTGGTGTTGATGCCCTACCACGTGCTGGTATTTGGGATCCTTTCAGAGCTCGGGTTCATGGAGGGAGGCGAAGCGGCCTCACCTATGTCTGGCTCAGGTAGGATGGAGGTGTTCTGGTTTGCTCCCGGTGAAGTGAAATTCTCTCTGTCCGCAGTAGAGAGGAAGTGGATGGGTGGACCGATCGATCCCTACACAGGGTCCGGTGCTCTGCTAGTTATTTTGTCATAAATTTTTTGATGTTATGGTATACCCAGATTTTGTCATTGCATTAATACATGGTTGCATGTTCCATTTAGATGGGCATTTAAAGATTCTCTGTTGTTATCTTCTCATCTCTCTATGCACTCTATTTCACCCTCCACTATATTCTCTCTCTCTCTCTCTCTCTCTCTCTCTCTCTCTCTCTCTCTCTCTTCCCGCAACGCGGTGTACACATATGTTCACCCTCCATAATCTTCTCATCTCTCTATGCACTCTATTTCACCCTCCACTATATTCTCTCTCTCTCTCTCTCTCTCTCTCTCTCTCTCTCTCTCTCTCTCTCTCTCTCTCTTCCCGCAACGCGGTGTACACATATGTTCACCCTCCATAATGTTATATTTTTTCTTGAGTACTCTTTCATTCATAACACCCATTCAGGGGTAGCATTAGTCGCTAGGTACCTCTAGATGCAGTCCAGCTCATGGCCTAAACTCCATGCTTGGTTGGGTGCTGAGAACTCCTCCCCTATGCAAATGCTTCCGCAACTCTTATGTATATTGAAATTTTACAAAAAGTGTAAATTGTATATTTTGTGCATAGACCCCTGGGGAGGGGTATCTCTCATCCGGTATCAGAGCGAATGTTTAAGCTTAGAGGGATGGCCTAAAGCCTGATACTAGTCAGGTTAGTTATGCATCATGCATGCATTCATGCATGCTGTTTGAGAAAAGGTACTGTATTCATGATGCATCTATAAGAGACATTAGTTGGTAGCACTTGTTTAACTTGTCTTCTAGAGTGGGAGTGTTTGGTTTGAGTTATGATAAAATGATTGAAGTGTTCAACAATGACAATGTAATTTTATTTGAATGTTTGTTTTGTAGTAACCAATGGCTCTTAGAGTGACGTCATAATGATTTAGCCAAGGGAATGAGGTTTTGGCCATAGTGTTCAACAACATGGCGACACGATTGTCCAGGGATGAACGAGAACTCTTTTATTTAGAGATCGGGACCAAAGTCTTTGGCATACCATGAAGCACAACTTGTTGGAAGAGTGTTGACCGTAGTTACCTTATCCCTCACCAGGAACCTTTCTGTCAATTCTTCATCTATATTGACGATAGTCCAAGAGATTGGTTTACCAATCTCTGACTGCTTCAACTCAGAATATGGCTAGGCATAGAAGACATGTTCTACTACTTGGCGATGCGTTACCAAATGTTAAGGATTGTCGAATTTGCCAAGAAGTTTGAAGCTCTTGCAGCTGTCATAGGAAAAGAAAAGTTGGAGGATAACTACAGACCACGTTGTCGTGTGGAGGTCTGAGAGAATATCCTGTTATGGGAGTTAAAAGAATATTTAGATAATTAGCTCCAAGACACCCATAATATTGTAATGAAATCATAAAGATCAAGATTGATGAATAGAAGAAGCATAAACTTAGTTTTGATTCACATGTGTACTAAGTTTTCTCTCTTTCTCTTATTATAGATGGATCTTCTTAATTGTCTTGATGAACTCCCGAGTGATTTTGCACAAATAATATTTTTCAATTATGCGGTTGGATTCACTCTCCATTGGGGAATTGAAGTGACTCGAGTTTCAAAGGGGACTAGGGATTTCCTTATACCCAACACTTACGTAGCATGGGAGTTATATGTTGATGTGCAACCCGAACATCGAACACAAGTACTTGATAGATTCAGGCGATGTTAAAGTACAAGGATATGTTCTTTACCTTAACTTATGCTCTCTTTTGGACATATCGATTCGTGAACTCATACTTAGTAAAAAGGTCCTTATGCTAAACCAAAGATACGGCTTTTGTGAGAAGGTCATAATTAGAGTATGGAAGAAGACAAATGGCGGCAACCAGTTCTATTATGTACCCGAGAATTGGTTCAATAGAGTCTATGGACCCATTCTCAAGTACAACCCTCACAATGTTACCATTACCTTTGATGACTACGAGAAACCAAGGTGCATTAGTGACTTTGCTCGAGCACAACCAATAGCAGTGAACTTGAGTAGATATTTCTACAGAAATGATATAAATGAACGACATGTCCATGTAAACTGTTTGAATGGATTACCACCCAAGGATGTGTTACAGGGGGAAGAATGGTATAAAGAGAAAGACATGAATTTTAGTGCACAATTTGAAGTGCTAAACTTTGACACCCGAGATGTGAACAAATATAGGGGTAGAACCTCAGTCGTAGGAACCAAGAATTGGTTCATTGGACCCATTCGTAATCTAACATAGGAATATAACCAGAACGCTACAAGACTTTTATTCCCTTTTGATTCATATGTCCTAGCTGGCTATGCCACAACTCTGTAGATGAAAACTCGGCTACACAAATAGAATTCTCTTTCATTGAGGAGACATAAAGAGAGAACAATGAGCGAGACTTATGGCCTTTAAGCATGACCAAATTTTCCTTCTTGATGATCCAAGAACCATGGGCAAATATGGTAGTGTGACCCAAATCATTCAGTTGTCCAACTGACATCAAACTCTTTGTAAATTTGGGTACATGTCTGACATTATGCAGCATAAACTCAGTGCCATTACGCATAGAAAACTTTATGTTGTCTACATCGTATATATCAAGCTCATAAGAATTGCCTAGCTTCACCGTGCCATGCATGGCAGTGTACGTAGAAAACTACTCCTTGTGAATTCTGCGCATAACACACTCATGAGCTAACAATGCATAAGGACTCAAACCCAATGTGAAAATTAACACATCATTTGACACTTCAGAAAATTTTTCAATGGCTAGAGACTCAACCACATTAAGCTCTTCAATCTTCACGCCGCTTTTAGATTTGTCAGACTTTGCTTTCTCTTTGCCCTTATCATGTTGCAGTTTGCGACAATCTTTCTTCAAGTGTCCATTTTTATGGCAATAGTAACACTCGACATTTTGCATGTCTTTGCCAAGACTCTTGCTACGACCTTGCCATCCTGTAAACAACCGCGGCTATGAACACACTGCCTTTGAAATTCCCTTTTTTCAATGATTTCCACTAGCCAGATATGCATCACCATGCCCACTTGCATCAAGAGATTGACGTTGAATCTCCTTAGTGAGCAATGCACCAGCAACACTACTGAAATCTAGCTTGCCATTGGGTGCAAAATTGCTTATGATTGTGTTGAAAGTATTCCATGATGATGGTAGCGAACATAGCAAGAAAATAGCCTTCATTTCATCATCGAAATTGAGGCCTTTTGAAGTAAGCTGTGAAAACATGTTGTTGAATTCGTTCAAACGAGAACTAACATTACTGCCTTCTTTCATGTTCATGTGCATCGATATCTTTATTAAGAAAACTTTGTTCGAGGCGTTGTTGCCATCCCAAGCCTGACATAGAGCATCCCATAAATCTTTGGCGTTGGTCTTATCCATTATGGTAAAGTAAGTGGATACACCAAGGTGAAGGCGAATGGTCGCCATAGCATGCTCATTCAAATCATTCCACTCATCATTAGTCTAGACATCTTCTCTTCTTTCACGCAAGGGTGCGATCAAGCCTTTGTTGATCAAAACATCTTGCATACGACGTTGCCGCCAAATGACAAAGTTTGAGCCATCAAACTTTTTGATGTAGTACTCTTCTCTTTTGGAAGCACTACTCGCAGCCATGATTAAGAGAATGTAGCCAAAAACTTTATGGAAAATTGCCTCGGACAATTAATATAGTACTCTTCTCTTTTGGAAGCACTACTTGCAACCATGATTAAGAGAATGTAGCCAAAAACTTTGTGGAAAATATCATGGGACAATCTCAACAGAGTCTCCCCTAGAATATGAGCGAAAATCCAAACCAATATGTAGTACAATCACTGTGTAAGAACAACTAGAAGTGCCAAGAACGCATAAAACAGACTCGCGAGAATAATCCGACAGAATCTCCTTTGTATGAGGAGTTATAATTCAACTCAAAAATGCATAAACTACTCAAAAGAACAATCACTAGGCATATACGACACAAAACCACTGCTGTGTGATCGCCAACTTGACATCAAAAGCACAAAAAACCGTCCAGATACATGTCCTATGGCGAGGGTACCGTAAAGGGGAACTCCAGCTACCTGTATCACCGAAGGTATCTCAACATTCAAGAATACTCCATCTCAAAGAAAACATCAGGCTATTGACCCTCCAAAGGCTAATGCAGACACAAATGGACTAGCCACAGTCTTAGAAAGGGCTCTTACGGTCCGAGTCTCAGAAACGGTCGGGAAAAACTGCCAAAATAGCCAAAAATGGCTCCACACGTAGTACAATGGGCAGCAACTCAATGTACATGAGTGAACCACGCTCAAACAGGCGCCAAGAACTGCAGCGTGCAGTGAAAGTGATCCCTGTGGGGATATTTTCTCTCAAAAGAGCTCAGTAGCACTAGGTGTGCTCACACATGAAAATGCATCTGTCAATGCATCTGTCTGTAGAGAAACTGATGCCGACAAAACTGCTAAAATTGCATGAAAAAGCACTGTGTCAAAAACCTAGAGAATTTGTGTGTAAACGGGCTGAAAAGCCCCCTGTAACCTGTAACCTACATGTCGGTGTCGCTATGTGCCCTGTAACATGCATGTCGGTGTTGCTATGTGCCGATTTTCACCGTCGGGCAAGAATGTGCTAGTCGAATAGTCGCCAAAGGTATCGTAGCCAAAAATCGTGTCGTAGAGTGTGATTGGTGTGCTCGGTACTGATGTCGGGTGTCACTCCTCTATGGTAGAGGCACCTTACCCGTGCGTGTGGCAAGCACAGCTGTCGATCGCGGGAAAAAGTCGTCCACGTGAAACTGGTATCGGGTCGGATGTCACAAATCCGCCCATAATGAAAGTAATGTCAAAAATGGAAAATTGTCGACGTTGGTGTCGCTCTCAACGATGTCGCAAAAGAGAAATTGATGTCGCATTTTGTTGCCGCGGACGGAAATCTCCAGTGCCGAGCTCGTCGATGTCGAGCCTGCTAAAGGAAAGCCAATGCCGAGGAGTTTAAAAAACCCTATTCACTCTCTCTCTCTCTCTCTCTCTCTCTCTCTCTCTCTCTCTCTCACTTGCTCGCTTTCACACTCACTCACTCTCTCAGTCGCTCGCTCTCAAAAAAGGAAACTCTTGTGCTTGCTTTCCTTTGAGAAATTCTGTCACTCTCACAACTCTCAATGTCTCATGGCTGTTGCTCAAGCCTTTGTCGAGAGTCGGGGTTCGGGGAGGAGAAGTCAGAGTGTCGGGGGGTGAGTCATCGAGATTGCCGGTGGGAGTGCACCCTTGCACACAAAAGGTGTTAAGTAAGTTTAAAAGAATTTAAACTCTCTGTCAAAAAACAATCGACTGTCAGAGACTGAGGAACTGTAGATGGAGGGATTGTGAGTGTGTGTGTGTGTGTGCGCCTTGTTGGTTCTTGCCTCGACACTGCTCGCTTGGTTTCTCTGCCCGATTTGAGTTCCCAATGCTCGGCTGCTCTTGGAGCTCAACCTACTTGCTTTGCAGCTTGCTACACACATAGTGTGTGTGTGGACGCCTTGCTCAACTCTGCCCTGCTCAACTCGTTGCCCGGTGTATAGATGCTCCTTTTGCAAAACTAGGATCGTCTTACTGCACCCAGATTCTCTCTCCTCAGAGGTTCCGCCTGCCTGCCATTGTAAGGCTTTGCAAGATTCTCAAGGCATGCCACCTTTATTCATTAGATATTGCACCCGATCTTGCTGCTCCTACACCGCCCGTATCAAGCCTGGCTGCCCGTGAAGTTGCCTTTTCTTGGCTTTATCTCACTTGATGCCTTGCAACTTCAATTTTTTGATACCAATTGTGCCTTGGTGCCGACCTGCCCCAACCTTGCTTGAATTATCCTCAATTCCAAGCTCTGCACCTGATTGCTCCTCAATATCCTTCTGTTTTTGCTGTTGTAGATGCCCTCAGGATTTCGGCCAAGGGGAGCTACACACGGGGTAGGAGAGGGGAGATGTTGGGGCAGCCCAATGCTTTGATACCAATTGATGTGCCTAGATGGTGAGTGCAAGAGAGGGAAGGAGAAGGGGGAAGGGGATGCAGGAGTAGGTTCTGTGGAGCTTGGGAGACTAACTACTCACTCTCCTTATTTCTCACACTGACTATGGTAGGAAGTAGGCGGGCGCTATACCAAAGAATAAGTGGGCGGGCGCTCGCCCGGCCATATCCGACCCACGAGGCTTGAAACCCAACAAAGGTTTCTAGAGATCCCCTTTTGTGGCCTTGCCATAGGTTATGTATAGACGGGTATAGGTGCTTTGATGCCAAGTTGGGAGTCATGCAACAATTTCTTTGAGTAGTTTATGCCAATATATGCCCAATAATTATACTTTATTGGTTTAAGCGCTATTTTTGGCTCAATTTTTCTTGAGATTCTGACCATCAAACATACGAGACTCTACCGGATATTTCTCATGACTCATCCATACTCGTTCTTGGCACACTTGATTGCTCACACACAAATTTTTGTTGCATATTGTTTTGAGGTTTTGCTCTTGTTTACAGGGTAAACTCTGTTGAAATTCTCTCAAATTTTTTCCCATAAGTCTTTTGGTCACATTCTCTTGAAATATGAGTGCTAGTAGTGCTTTGGACAAAGATGAGCACTACATTAAGAAGTTTGATGACACAAACTTTGCAATCAGGAAGCAGCATATGCATGATGTGCTAATCCGTAAGGGTTTGATATTGCCATTGCGTGAGAGAAAATAAAATTCCTACACGTGATGAGTGGAAGATTTGAATGGGCATGCTATGGTGACCATTTTCCTGATGTTGACTATCGTAACATAGTGCACAACCCACCGACATAACGTCAATCCGGTGGATCGAAACCCGGGTAGTGCATGGAGGAGTGGATGCACCTAGTGTGATGGAATGAGGACTCAAGGAAGAGGAGAAAAGCAATAGAGGAAAAGGGGGAAAGCCAAATGAGCCATATCTACACACACACACACACTATCTAGACTCTAACTCTCTAATAATGCAGACAATGATGCTACTCTCACTCTAATCTCAAGCATACAAACTCTAATTGTGCATTGAGTACACACATGGAAGTCTAATTAGAGTAATGTATGAAATCGACATACACAGACACACACATTCTAATCTATCACACATGTGAAGCAAGAATGCTCAAACAAGAGGGAAACTAGAGAGAGAAGAGAAGATTAACACTAATCATACATCCTTAACACACAACTTGAAAGACAAGAGCAAGTAGAGAGAACTTAGCTTGCATTGCATTCAATGATGGCTACAAATGTGTGGAAGCTCCAAGCTCCATAGCCACTCCAATTCTCCTTCTCCACACTCACTTCTCACTCTCCTGAATGAGCTCTCCCAAGAATGCCCTTTTACATGTTGTGAATTGAATTATATACAAAGGGATTTTTAAAATTGGGCGGTCGGCCAAAAGGTGCATAAACATGCTATGGGTATCTAGGCTCATCTGATCATCATGTATACAACTTGGAAATCACTATGGATCCCTTAGATACAAGAAATATATGTATAAACATATGTGTATACACCAATGGGAAGTGCAATGCATGTTGATGCTCACCCGTCAACACTCCCCCCTTCCAAAGCTTTGTCGTCCCTGACAAATCCATGTCAAGGTAGACGTCCGAGGCAGGATGTGCCTGCAAAAGAAAAATGTAGGTAGCAAGTTGAATTATATGGAAATAAAGCATGAGGGGAATGTAAAGCACATGCGGAAATGAGTAAATGCAAAGAATTATGAAATGCTACACTGCCATTAAGGATAAATAAATTACATTTTGTTGAAATTAATCAATCAAGAGTTTGGGCTTATGGATGAGTCTATCGATTAGTTAGCTATGACTAAGGTTAAAACAACTACTCTAGTACTAGCTAAGTTAGGAAGATTATCTAAATGCTAGATTCCCTAATTGTGCCTTTCAGCTTTGATTAGCCAACCAACTCTCACATCTCCAAACAAAAGCTTGAATTTTTCACTTTAAGCTCAATGGAAGTCTTTTTCATGTCATTTTTCTTTTTTTCCCCCCCTTTTTCTCTTCATTTTCTTTCTTTCACATTGGTTCAAGATCATTTGATGTGTGTGCTTATTTTGTATGCCCGGGGCTTTTTGCTTTTCAAAGAAAAGCGCCCACATTAGGAACCTCTAGGGCTCTAGTACCGTAGGCAATACATGTGAGTGAAGTACCAAGATTAAGCTGGGATTTCTCTTCCAACCTAAGATTTTACATGTATGGTACTTTTGTTATTGCTTCCATTTCCTTTGTATTCTCACGAGTGTTTTTTTTTTGGGAGTGAGCAAGCCCTCTATGCCTAAAACACTCCTAAGGTCTCAAATATTCAAATAATTTTACCAACCAGGACTAGCGGTCAAGTAAATGAGTTAACCTAAAGTCACGGCCTCCTAACCTCAAGGCTTATCTATAAGACAAAACTCTAACTCAATAAACCTAAGCAAAGAAAAACTTATACAACTATAATGCCAAATAACAAAACATAAATAAATGTACTCAAATAAACCATGGAAAACCACAATCAGCAAATATAAATATCCACAAGCATGGATCATGGAAAGTATTACACCTGGAGGTATGTGATACATCTCCTTGATAGATGTGGAAATAATCAATCAATGCTGGAGCTCAATCTATCCATGCTGCGTGAGATGAAGTATATCTATGCTGCAAAATCATAAACAAAACACTACCACCTAGCAAGGTGTGTCAATATAAAAATGAAAGTTTTATTACCTATATGAAAATAAAAAGAAATCTTAAACTAAGGTCTCATGCCTGGATGCTAAGAGGGGAGAAAACCCAAAGGGAAAAAAGTACCTCTAGTATATGTGCATGCATCTAGTGCACCATAATCAATCTGCACAAGTCAAGGGTCTAGTGCAACTAGGAGGGATAAGAGAACTCTCCCCAAACAATAAAATCTGCAATCTCCTAGCTCTCTATCTAATGGTCATTGGCTGGCTAGCACCTAGCTCCATGTCAATGGTAAAATCTGTAGCACAGTAATGGGTCTAGGGATGACATCAGCCTCTGACTGTATGGTCAATGAACTATGTGGCTCAAGATTCCTCAAAGACTGACTCCTGCCAATCTCGTCGTTGATAGCGTGGTCACTAGAAATATCAAATGATCTATGGCTCATGTCAACTTGTGGTATGATAGGTGGTCGGCTCTGAGGTAGCCAGATCTCAATGTCCACGATATCTCAACAAAAGTCTGCCAAGCTCTCCTTACATGTGGTTGTGGTGACTGTCTAGCTGGGCTAACTCTAGGTCTAGACCGTCTCGTAGTAGACGGCCCCTCTCGTCATCGTGAACGTCTCCTATCCTATCGTGGTCCCTCTACTAGACACGTCTACAGTAATGTATATGCTCTAGGAAGTGTGAAAGAGCTATGAGTACTCATTGTGAAGTGTGCTACTACCCGACCTCTAGGAACACAAACCTATCTATGTCCCTCATAAAATCCCTGTGCCTCTAGTGACCATCTAGAAGCTAGCCATCCCTGTGGTGCACCCTCATGTGCTCTATGGCTTGCTATCCACACAACTGTGTCATCACTAAGCAAACATCTATCATGAATCTCTCTGTGGGGAACACAAACCTATCTAGTCCTATGGTAAGCTCTATGAGTCGAGCTATGGATAGCATCCCACGTGTGCCCTGCTAAAGTAGAACTACAATGGGGTGTAGAGGCTAAACTAGGCTATAATGGCTCTGATATTTGTGGTATGGCCTCTACAGTGGTTGTCAAGACAAGGATCCTTAGGAGCAAGTCCCAACCTAGGGGGTTAGGGACCTAAACCAGGGGCTCTAACTGGACTAGTGTGGACTAAGGATCCAAATTATGGCTAGGGCTAGGAGACGGCCTATATATAGGGTGGTAGGGCGGTGGATCCGACATCTCAGTCTCCTAGGTCTTATATTGATATTAGAGCTCAAGGGAGGGGAGAGCTATGGAGGAGGGGAAGGACTTGCAAAGCTTCTCTCTCTCTCTCTCTCTCTCTCTCTCTCTCTCTCTCTCTCTCTCTCTCTCTCTCTCTCAGGACCAGGATGTGCATAGTCTTACATGATCATGCAAGCCATGGTGTGCAAGGCAGCTAAGCAAGAGGTCGGGGTCAAGGCACACCACATGTGCAAAGCCTCTTAGGAGGGAGAGAACCACCGTTGACTATGCCAAAATTGAACGTGGTCAGGCTTTGTGGAATTGCGTTGTAGAGGGGAGGAAGGTTCATCATAGTGGCACTGGCCGGGAAGCAACACAAAGTGGCTTGCTCATCCCTTGCCTTTTGGTGTATTTTCAAGTCCTTCATAGGTTTTTTTTTTTTTGGGAAGCCTCACGGTTCACATCGGTGCCTGGGTGGACACAATGTTGACTACAAAAATTCTTTAAGGGAGGTGCCCACCCGGCACACCTCCTTTCGCCTTCTCTTCTAACAAGCACCAAGGAGAGCATAAATTTCGGGATGAAGGTGAAGGATGAAAATTGATGCACTAGCAGTGTTGCAAAATTTTTGGTATTTTTGAAGCTTCTTCAATTTTTTTGGGCAAGTGATATCTCAAATGGCCATGAGCACATTAGCTGACAGAATGGATTATATACACAAGGGTTTGTAGAGCCAAGTTTACATAAGCATAGCTCTCAAGGAGGGCATATCTCTTACCTTTCAAGGTGGATCAATAAAGTATGTTTAAATCCGCGATTTCACTTTTGCATTTTAATAAGTGTTACAAAACTACCCAAAGAAAAGACAAGCTTGTGGTGATGCAAAGGCAAGGCCTTTTGTAACCCTTGATGACAGGTGCTAAACATTTGGCATCATAAGTCTTTGTTGTTCAAGTAATTACTTGATAAGGTCAATAATTACTAGGATTAATTTTCCTTTAATGTGCAACTGCCTTAAGACGTATTATGGGAGCAAGGCTCCATATACAGACATTCAAAAAATTGACTTGTATATTACGTCGGCTATTATATTTTTGATGTCTCCTCCTTGTGCTACCTAACAGGAAGGGGAAAGCAAGGCTTTTAGGAGCACAAATCCATGCATTAGATGCATAATCACTTCAAAGCCATTGTTTCTTGCCATGGAGCAGGCAACATCAATACTACACAAAGTACATTGGAAATAACATTGACATCCATAGCTATGAACTAACCACCACACAAATGGGATGCTATGACTTTCAATGCCAAAGACACTCGATAGCATCTGGCAATACTTGTCTCTTGATAGCTAAGTTGTAAATGCTATCTCTATCAATATTGGGCAGTCTCACGATTCTCAATAAGTTGCACGACTTGACAAGGCCGATTCTCTATGAAATTTTGACAAGGTCGACTTTCTTTTGCTATGACATTGTCAATGGGCAAGTGTATCGGTAGCTATGAGCACCAGACCTCCATGAGTACTTATGTGAAGCAAGGATTCCCTTTCAACATTTGGCATAGAAATTTTCAAAGTTTGGCATATGCTAGTAGCATACGAACTTGGGGAAACTTGCCAAGATGTCTGCAGGTTTTTAAATCACACGAGGGTGTATATGATACATATGCTAACTCACTCGAGCAACAAATATGGCTAGGAGCCAGATTAACCCAAATTTTTATTTCAAAAACTCAAGACAACTAGCTAGAGTAGGGCAACTAGGTTAGACAATTTCAAGCTTTCTTGTTTTTCTACATTTTAACTTTTAAGTTGGAAAAGATTGCCTATTGTACAAAGCATAGTGAGGAGCAAGACTTCCAACCCGTGCTAAGATCCTGCCGTTGACTTCAAATGAACCACATTGACCCACATTTATGGACATTCAGCAATGTGAGGATATAAGCTCACAATTTACGTATGACAACGAAAAATTGTGATGTATCCATGCCCGATTGTGCAAGGCACTTTTGGTATCGCCTCAATCTGTAGGGCAGTCAATGTTGCCAAGGGCTTACACCTCTACGTACATGACTTGCTAGTGAGATTGACATAATTCCATCTCATTACTATTTACACTTCGCTATAATGCTAGCTACTCTGTCAAGGACGAGGTATGTTATTGATAAAACATTTTTTAAGCTTATTCACAAGCAAAGTGCCGTATTTAAGTCACCCTCATATAGTCACACCCATAACATACAAGGTAGGTGGATCAAGATGGGACTTATGGTATCTCTCTCTACGAGAGCGTTGTACATGCACATTGTCGTATGCTTATAGGATAAGCTATGATTCAGACAACTTTTGCACAGAAGCATTCGTAATGGGCATACAATCCAATCAAAGAAGGGATTTTCCTTAGTTCAGCATTCTCTCTCTCTCTCTCTCTCTCTCTCTCTCTCTCTCTCTCTCTCTCTCTCTCTCTCTCTCTCTCTCTCTCTCTCTCCTTCTTAATTCTTTGTGGGAAAGGTGAAACTAGGTATGATTTTCCTAAAATCTTTCTATGGTGATATGGTAACAGGAAGGGCTAAGAGCCATCTATTTTTGAAGGGCTAAGAGACACCTATTTTGGAATGGCTAAGAGCCATCTATTTGTAATCTATCAGTGATTGCTTTCAAGACCAAACAATTCTATTCAATTGAGTACCCATTGATTCTAATGGACAAGCAAGAGTTTTGCCATTAGCGATTTTTTGAGCATTATTTTAGCACTACACACTTAAAGTGTGAAGATCAAGTTGACTTTTTGAACGTTTTAGACTTGTAAGGGATTATCTCTACCAAGGTGTATAGATGACGCAAGTGTTTCAGACAACACGACTGCTAACAAAAATCCAAGATTATGAATTTTTGGGTCCAAAAAAGATCCAATTGTGAATACGATTCCAACTTCAGCGGATCTCCTATTTTATCTATAGCACTAAGAGTATCTATACGAGTACACCCTTGGGATAAGACTCGGCTTGTGATTATTGAATCACTTATTAAGTGTGATGGTCAATATTTGGAATCTTCACACTTGCACTTTCAAGGAAAGAAGTCCATAAGCTTCCAAGGGGTAGTTGATAATTTCAACTTCCAAAGTTGAATTCAATAATTGTTGGCTTCTAGTTGAGAAGTTTCCCTACAAAAGTCCAACTAAGGGGTTTCGATTGCAAAGGCAACACCCAAGGTTAAATATGAAATACTACTTGTATTTCACTAATTTTCAATTAGTGTTCCCATGCCTTTGCAGGTGAGAAATTTGGGCAGGTGCCTTTCATTACGGATAAGTGAACACTATGTTCAACCTCCAGATACGCATCTAATTTTTGGTTTTGTTTTTTACTTTTCTACATATGATGTATTAACTTCTGTCTTCTCATCCATTTTTACTCTTAAGAGAGATGACAAGGTCATGTAAGAGCCGAGAAATTTGGGTTGTAGTGTTCAAAATAAGTTTCTACATTAAGCAATTATAGACCCACTTGTAGGGTTTGGTTTGGCACATGTTGTCACATGGGATACAACATGGTCTAGTAACTCAAGCAATTCGATTTAGACAATGTGGAGTAAGGATAATGAGGGTCCCTCTCACTCATGTCGCGGAGTGTTTGCAATTACCTCCACACACAAGTACATCATGTACTTGAAGGATGTTCTTTTTTAGCCATTCTTACATGAAACATATTCCACATGTGGAGAATATGAGTCTCTGGGACTGACACTGGCACCCATTATTTCAATTATGTGTCACGAAAAAGTCCCTAGGTGCTGATCAAATTCTTTTTCTAGACCATTTTCATCACAATGTATCATGAACAATTTTTAGTGGCTAAAATTGTTGGATACTTAGAACGACTTGTTAAGGTAAAAGTGCTGCTACACAACATTAACAGATGGTTGTTTATCCATATAGCAAGGCTATGAGTTGTTAATGAAAAGGTTTCATTGTTTGTACCTAGAAGTGATTAATGTTTTACTTTCTATTATGGTTCAAACATTTCAGCAAGGTTTGCAAATGATTGCAGTAGAAAATGTTTAGTTGCTTTCAAAACTATTTACACTCCTTTATAATGTGTGCTAGGAGCATCACATTCGCCATAAGCATTGGCAAGTATGATAATGGATATGCAAGTTCGGATCTATTTTTGCTAAATGCATGCACACTAGGTGGTATGGGCCCTAGTGTTTAGCAAAGGCTGATTTGGAGCGGCATGCATATTCATCACATTAGTTTTCTATGTAGCATTTTGCACTTTATGTGCAGTAACACTATGAGATTATTTTTGGATCTCCCAATCACCAATAGAGTTCATGTCTTGGTTTGGATGATTGTGGATTATTCAAGTTCACCAAGATGGTTATTCAGGCCATTATTGATTCCTCAGCAATGTAGTACGACATTGTGATCCCCATTTACCAGTCATTCAGGAAGACTGTATGTAAACTGTGGGGAAACACATCTCAGTTCTTTCAATTATCCAAAGAGGATAGGCAGATTACAAGTGTAATCTTGTGCTAAAGAATATGCAAACGTGTACGTTAGCACTAAGCCATCCAATTAGCAAGAATGTATCGCTCTAGTTGGAGTTTGCTTACAATAAGGTAAAGCATGTTTATGACTCAGTTTAGTCCCTTCATGTTAAGCTAGGTTATCAACTTTGAACAGTAGTTATGGTGGGGTTGTTTAATGATGAAAATTGAGAAAAAGTCAAGGACTTATATTTTGCCGATAAGTTACATCAGCCAGTTACTTTCATGGAAAGTGAAAAGAGGTACTCTTTTGGGTACATCTTTGTTGTGGTAACTCCTTTAGCATGCTTGTATGCATCCTAAATGGAGTCTACACACTATGTTGGATGGGAGCCGGTAACACATGATGGCTGCAAATGGACATCAATGTGGAAAATCAAGATGTTACTCTTGGTTTCATTGAACCTCCTACTGAACCGTGTTTTGGTCAAGCAAACAGCTGGATCCATGAAGGATGCCATTGTGGAAAACATTAGTGTATCACCACTCTTGTTTTCGAGGACGAAAACACTTTTTCAAGGGGGGAGTAATGTCAGAACAAGGATCCTAAGGAGCAAGGCTCAACCTAGGGGTCAGGACCTGAGCCAAGGGCTAAGACTAGACCAATGTGGACTGGGATAATAATTATGGCTAGGGCTAGGATCCGGCCTATATATAGGGTGGTAGGGCAGTGGATCCGGCATCTCAGTCTCTTAGGTCTTATAGTGGTCTCGCCAACATGGTCTATAGGAACCTGAAGTGATAGTGTTTCACAAGTTGTATCTGCGGATTGGGGAATGTGGTTGTGTCTCAGCAATAATATATGGTTGGGTGGCAACATCTGTGTGATGTGTTAGCTCTATAGGTGAATCACTTTGATGGTGTGTCACTCTGCTATGTGTCAAAGTGATGAGCAACATCTATCAACTCAATGGAGTCTTACCATACATCGAGCGATATTTTTTGAGCAAAACAAAATCTAAGAAAATATTTATATGGCATGGGCCCATCTTGTCCTATGCGGTGCAATTTGAGCCCCATCCTCAATAGCAAGGATGAAGCAGAAGGGGGCATACCACCTAGGGACCATGACTATAGCTTTCTTCTCTCTCTCTCTCTCTCTCTCTCTCTCTCTCTCTCTCTCTCTCTCTCTCACACACACACACACACACACACACACACACACACACACACACACATACTGCACATTGGCTCATGAATTTAGGCTAAGGTGGAAGCTACTAGAGGAGCAAGGCAAGGCCCAAGGTGCAGTGCTGCACAGGCTAGGCAAGGCATACGTGTGGGTGAGGGTTATTAGTCATGCAAAAAAATGAGGGGAAGATTTGTCTTACGCCCAAGTCACAGTAAGGCAGGGAGGTGAAGGCCATGCGGAGGATTACAGATGAAAAGGAAAAATTTGGCCTCTCGGCCAGGTTCTCCAAGCAGCGACCAATTGCAAAAGTGTACGTGTGAGTTTCTTTTAGAGGAGCCCTAGTGTGACAAGGGACTTAGAAAAAATTCTTAGTTCTAAAAAAAAATTGGGATCTAATGTATTTTAACCAACTAAAATTGTAAAATATCGGCTAGATTTTGAGCTTGCCTTTAAAAAAAAGGGGAAATGTACGCAAGTTTTAGTGGAACCATTAGCAAAAGCTTCAAATTTTGAATTAAAAATTGGGAGAAATCCAAGTTTGCCCTTATTTTCACCGGTTAGGGAAAATGTATTTTTCTAGCCCTACTCTCTCTCTCTTTTGTAGTAAAAAAAAGATCTTTGTCAAAGGGTGTGCATCGACGCGCATAGACCTTTTGAGCGAGGATTTTTTTGAAAAAACACATTGAAGAGCTTTAAAAAAGAAAAGCGTATTCACTTTTACAGTTAGTAGAGAGAGAAAGATACTCGTAGACCTTTCGAGGGAGTTTTTTTTTTTGAAAAAACACATTGAAGAGCTTTAAAAAAGAAAAAAGTGTATTCATTTTTACAGTTAGGAGAGAGAGAGAGAGAGAGAGAGAGAGAGAGTAAAAAGAAGACTATATTCACTAAAGCTCCATCCTCACGATCTCTCTCAATCTATTAGGTAGAATCTCACAAAATCCCACCTCCTCACATTAGTTGGGAATGTCGTTTGTTGTTTGTCACCTAAAGCTCAAGCACGCAATTTGCAAGCAACAAAGCGTGTACTGAGCTATGCTAGATCACCGCAAGCGCTTTCTTGCTTCTTGAGCATGGCACAAAGAATTTAAAAAAGAAGTAGAGTTGAGTCTTCTACTACCTTGCGCATGTTGCTCCATGTGCATGCACCACCTCTGACATGTGTCCCACCACCTGAATCTCCCTCCATCCCTATCGTCACACACCCAACTCAACTTGGCCGTCTAGGTAAAATAAATGGGGCCTTGTCTTTTCATTTGAATTACCTTCCAGGTAAAACTAAAGTAAAACTAAAAGGGAATCACTCTTGATTCCTTTGAAAAAGATATTTGTGCATTATAAAGTACGGCTCCACAATATGTACTAGATGGAATCTTTTCTAGGTTCCAAAAATTAACTTGTTTCCCCCTCCCCTTCTGTTGCTTCCCCTTCTATTGGGTGATGTGCCATATTGCCTTTTTCCCCAGCTCATCGGGTGACTGTTACGCAGGGAAGTGCGGCAAGAAAGAGATAGGGGGAGATAGTGCGGAACATGGAAAAGGGCTAGACAAAGAAGAGGGCTCCCTACATGCATCACCATGCCCATATCCATCTAGTGCAACCTCTAGCTCAATGTAGGGCTCCCAACCTCCTTCATGACCTTTTCCCCACCACTCTCCTTGCTTGATTCTGAATGAATGTTCCTCTAATAGCACTATCCCCCAGATTCATCTTCACCGTTTTCTTAAGCAAAAATGTTCTTACAACCATCGTGAGCACCCCTCCCTCCTGTTAGATGGCCTATTTGAGTAGCACCATCCTTAATGCATAGACCGAGAGATGCAGACCACAAGCAAGCATGTGCCCTCTGCCCCTACCACCCGTTGCAACAACATCATACTCAAAAGAAGAGGGATGTGCCCACATGGATGCACCTTGCCTTGCAGCTTTTCCCACATCTACAGTTTGACGCATGCAATGAGAGAGAGAGAGAGAGAGAGAAATTTATCCCCTTTATTCAAGTATGCACCACAAGGGGAGCTTGAGCTTGTGTCTCTAATGAAACACAAAAAATCCCACTGCACATTTTTTCCCACCCTGCTTGTGTTGGCTTGAGAGAGAGAGAGAGAGAGAGAGCGAGAGAGAGAGAGAGAGAGAGAGAGACAAAGCACATGTAAGCTTGTCCTACAAGCTCTAGATACAGAGCAAAGCACGACATCCGCGACCTCTCCCACAGATGAGGCCCACACTCAAGGTTGCCTGGCCCCTGGACCCCTCATCGAGCTAAGAAAATGTGCACCAACATCAAAAAAATCTACCTCTCTCAGACTCTATCAGAATCAAAATCTCTCTCTCTCTCTCTCTCTCTCTCTCTCTCTCTCTCTCTCTCTCCACCGTGTCAGCTCAACTAGACTTTTCTCACTTTTGCTCTAGCAAAATTGGAGGGCATCTCCCTTAGATTCCTCACAAAAATCTTTGCACCAGTATGTGTTACACATTTCCAAAAAGAAAATAAAAACGAATCTTTTGCGATGCTGATAGGGAGCGCAATCAAAAAACAACCTTAAAAAGTAGTAAATGTTGCTTCGCCATGCATCTCTCTCTCTCTCTCTCTCTCTCTCTCTCTCTCTCTCTCTCTCGTAGGTACAAACCAAGCAGCTACCAAGCTTCTTCTCTCCCTCACTCTCTCTCAAGCCTAGAGTGCGAACACAAAGGTGAGCGAAGCAGTGGAGGGGATGAGCTGCCTCCATCTCTCTCTCTTTCGTGTTGAAAACCTGTCAAGGAGCAGTACTTTCATTCACACCTGCTTCTCTCTCTATATATATATATGAAAGAGAAAGGAGCGGTGGAGGCAGCTCTGTGTGTGTGTGTGTGTGTGTGTGTGTGTGTGTGTGCACTGAGGCACGTGAAATGATCATAAGCGCCCACATTGCTATGTCGATCCTTCGAGGGCCGGAGAGAGAAGAGAGAGGGGGGGGGGGGGGGGGGGGGGGGGATTAGCTCGAGGTTGTCATCTTTGCACAAGTGTAGAGAGGCGAGCAAACGGCACAGAGGGGAAAGCGAGGAGAGATTGGTGCATTGGAAAGAATCTTTTAGCTAATGTATTTTATTTTAGATCGAGCGAGTATGTACCACTTACACGCTTTGTATTCACTACCAAAAATATTGAGTTTTTTAAAAAGAAAAACCCTCTCTAAAGGATCTGCACCGACGCATATCCTTTAAAGAGGCCTTTTTTAAAAATCGATCCTTCTTTTGGAGAATACGAAGTGCTTTGAGGATTTTTTAAAAAAAAAGATCACAAAGTGCTTGGTTTTAAAGATTTTTAATTTATTTTTATAGTGAATGAAAAGTACTTAAAGAGCTTTAAAAATAAAAAAACTCAATCTTCTTAGAGAGGCTGTTTCTTTGTTTTAACTCAATATTTTTAAACTCTCTAAGCACTTTGTATTCACTACAAAATCTTTTTGTCTTTAAACTTTCTAAGGAAGACTGCTTCGCGCATGGCACAAATCCTAGCTCGCTCTGCTTGAACGATGGTCTCAACATTCACACGCTAGGTTGGGGGGCTCGTAGATGGTTCGGTTGGGGGTCATGTGTAAAGGCAGGCTAGGTTCTGTTCGGACTACAGGGATAGAGGCCGGTGGGTGGGGCAATGTTTTGCCTGCTGGCAGGCGTTGTGTAATGCATGGGTGACTAGAGCCTGAAATCCACCTCCCAACCTCCCACTATATAGGTAAGCTCCTAGCCTTTTTCCCTAACCGGAATCCCTTGTCCACACTACCTAGTCTGGCCCTTGGCCCAGTCCATGACTCCCTGGCCTTGCCCTTGTCCTGACATTACTCCCCCCTTAAAGAAGAGTTTTCGTCCTCGAAAACAAAAGTGGGAAACTTCTTCTTAAGAGCACTGATGTTTTCCCAAGTGGCACCTTCCTCAGGTCGATCTTTCCCCGGATTCCCTTGTCCACACTGCCTAGTCTGGCCCCTGGCCCAGTCCATGACTCCCTGGCCTTGCCCTTGTCCTGACACGTCGCTCCAGGGAAGTGGCTCCTAGTTGTTGGCTCCCCACTTGATGGTGTTTGTGGTTCAGCTGAAGGCATATTTTTGCAGCTCGAGCTCGGCGGTAACCCCCCTTCTCTTGGATGAGATGAGCTCGACATGGATTCTTTGAGTTTGGTTAATGGATGGTGGCCGCCGGGATGGTGTCACAGGAGGGCCGCTTGGCTCGCCATGTCTGGTAGGTTTGGTTTGGATACAATGCGTATGGCTGATTGTTGGTCATGTTGGGCCTTCGACACGAGGCCATTTTGTGGCAAGGGAGATGACAGGAGACAACTCCCACTGTGGCAAGTGTCGAAGGGGTGGGCTCCCCTAAAGCCTGATTTTGAGTTGCTTTACGGATTGGTATTTGCTAGTCTGGTTTGCTGGTTGGTACATCATCAAGTAAGTTTTTTTATGGGCTATATTTGCTTCCTATTGATGGCCGATTGGGCACTATCTTCCTTGTGTGAGGAGGTGGCCAGTGGTGGCACCCGCCTGGCTCACACTTATGTATGTTCTTTTAATGGGTTTTATACTACTCTGGGTAAAGGCTCCCTGTAATGCATATGTTTGATTGTAGTGGTGTGGTGGGTTACGGTGGGTTAGGGCTCCCTGTAAAAGCCCGGAACGGTTTGCTCTAATCAGATGAGTAGTGCTCATGGCACATAGTGCGCATGAGGTTGTCTTGTTATGTTTTGGTTTTTAATGGTACTGATGGTCTTCTGGCTGTTCTGGCTCGGCTTGTGAGCAAAGCATGTAATGTAATTTTTTGGCATATCTAATATAATATCACTCACAGATGTGAGTTTTGCCAAAAAAAAATAATAATTGTCTAAGCACTTTGTATTCACCTCTCTGAGTTTTTTGTATTCACTACAATTTTTTTTTCCCCCTCTTAACACTTTGTATTCACTACAAAAACATGAGTTAAAAAAAAAGACTCCCTAAAGGATTTGCGCTAGCGCGCACCGACACAGATCGGCTCAATTATTCGTGGTGAACTTGGCATACTTCAAGTTTAGGGTGGTCTATTTTGCTTTGCAGCATTGTAGGTGCTCTTGTCCGAAACTTGTTCAAGTGCCCCTAGTGGTGGCTTTTGTTGGTCAAGCTATTAAGTTGGCTCTATTTGGAGGTTCCCTTTGGGTAGACGGTTCGTCGGTGGTAGACGCGCCGTCTTGGTGGCAACTAGAGATGCCTCTACTAGTGATGGGGACTGTGTGCCCCGCCCTTTCGACATGCAATGTGAATTAGTTTTTTGTTTGTTCCAGGTTGGACTCCCATGCTAGCTAGTTTGTTAAGGGTCATCTATGGTCAGATGGTGGTTATCAGAGTTGTTTATGTATTTCTTGGTTAGGCCTCCGTGTAAAAGGTTGTGATTTGGTTGTTTTGTTGTGCTACGGTGATTCCATTGCTCATTTTGAGCATGGCTTTTTATGTAGTTCTTTTTGCTACTTAATATATATACTACTCACTATTGTGGGTATTGAAAAAAAGTGAATAGAGTCCTTTTTCTTCTCTCTCTCTCTCTCTCTCTCTCTCTCTCTCTCTCTCTCTCCCCCCCCCCCCCCCCCTTTGAAGGTTCGATTGAACAACTACATTTGTTGTTAATGACAATTGGTGAGATAATTAGCAATTTTGATTCTCACCCTATCTTTACCCAATAGTAGCCCACACCTAGCAAGGTGTAATTGTGTTACACACAACAACAACAATCTCGTCCTATCCCTCCAGTAAGGCCACACAGTGTCAAGATTTGGATGGAAACACTTCCTGCCACCTACTCATCATAGGTATTCCAAAAGCATGTTGAGAGAGAGAGAGAGAGAGAGAGAGAGAGAGAGAGAGTTGCCTCTCAAAAAAATTCGCTATAGCCCTTGCCTCCAACAATGTTTGCACTTAAGTACGATGGTGGCACTACTAGATGTGGATGTGGTGGCGGACACATAGCCTTGTTGAGAAGGAGAAGGGTCTTTTTGTGTGGAGGCTACATCACATAAATTGCCATAGAGTCGTCACATCAAAGATGTATTGCACATTGTGTGTGTGTGTGTGTGTGTGTGTGTGTGTGTGAGAGAGAGAGAGAGAGAGAAAGAAAGAAAGTCAAGTGAGAGAGATAGAGAGAGGTTTTTCGCATGCAAATAGAGGGGCTGGACTCTGGAGTCTTTGTTCATTGCATGCACAATGAGAGAGAGAGAGAGGGGGAGGGATTAGAAAAGGTAGATTAAAAAAATCTTAATGGATTTTTTAGATTCTCCCTTTCAAGAAACACCGGGAGACAAGCATGGAGTAGTCGATGCAACACTAACTTCTTGCCTATAGTCGACCTTCAGTTTTATCTTTTGGGATCTTGGTAGATTCCTCATAAATGCTAAATAAAACTCAACAAGGATACTGATATTGGTCAACAAATAGCAAAAAATAGGCGACGATCTCAATTTGTAGCACAAAATATTCACGATAGTCAGCAAATAAGGTTGCCCCATGATCAAAGAGTTGAAAATACTAAGGTCTGCTATAATTAAGCAAAGAGTTGAAAAATAGTCAAATATAGTGAAAAAGTAGGGGGAGAAGGGGGGTTGCTTGCAAGGTTGAGCATTGATGGATAGGAAGGACTACAAAGAACATATCACCAATGTGATTTTCACAAACTTTCAAAATTCCTTTGGACAATAGAAAAGCTGCTAGGTGTTTATTTTATAGCAAAAGACACAAGAAAGAACAAGATCAAGAGTTGTCCAATGTCATTCTTGCTAGCACCTCCTTTGCTTAGCATATCCATTCTTAAATTTAATAAATTTAATTGCCATCTTTAGGAGGTATAGGGCCAATATATTTAGTTTCTCAAGTGCAAGTGAAGGAATGAATGATTTATTTAAATGAGTGACTTACAAAGAACTCTTTGCTATGTGTGTTTTCATAAAGTGCCTCTCATTAACCCCCTCGATTTTATCATCGCTCAAAAAAGTTCGCTCGGAGTTTTGGATTCCTCGACTCAATGGGTCAATCTCATAATGATGAGGCTCACTCTGTGGTAGGCTAGGCTCTAGAGATACATCTCGTGGCATAGTCCTAGGAATCCCTTGCAAAGGAACACAATCACTCATCAGACAGGAGGTGATCTATGACCTGACTGGGTGGAGATGTCGTAGGTAGTCTAGATCTATAGCATGCTAGATCTACCAGTGGATGCGGTGTACATCGCAATCCTACATTCATCACATAGATGTCGTGATTAGTGCCTCTATATACTTGCTCTCAAGGATCTTGGTCAAACAATAGCATGGCGCTCACACTCGGAGGCGATTCGCAAGGTGTGCTAGACTCTTGTGTATACCTACATCCACAATTGTCAATATATGTCTATGTATACTCAAGTCTATGCAACTCTAGCAGCATAGGATGAGTATGTGTATCTAGAGACTCGTCGTCAAATAGAGGCTCTATGCTCTGTAAGTCTATCTCAAGCATCATCACGAACATCGCATCATACTTATCTCTGAAGGGTCTTGGCAGTCCTGGCCTAAGTAAAACTCGCACTAGTAGCTGATGTGTGGGAGTATCTTGAACTAAGCCCTTGAGATTTTGAAAGAAACTCGTCCGGCTCAGATCACGAAATATGCATAATCCTCTCTGCTCACACACAAGACTAGCATGGGTCTATCTATGGCTAACAAAATAGCTAGTTTGTGAAGATCATCTCTTGTTGTAGGACTCCTGTCGCTCTTTGAAGCTGTAATCTTGTGTGACAAAACTCTCTCATGGTGATGTGATTGTGGAATGTCTCTAACATTTGGTGCGGTAGCAACAACCTCTATAAGAAAAGGCATGGTAGGTGTTGTCATCATCAAGGGCCGTGGATGCTCTCTCATGGATACACAATGTGGTGGAGTCATCCATGGTGGCTCAATGGGTCGTGCATCGAGTGCTCTCATCTTAGCAGCTCTTGGTAGCTCTTCTCTCGATATAATCAGTTGTGTGGCACTTGTCGTGTCAAGGGTGACTCTAGATGGTGTCTGTGAGGATTGTGGTCTCAAGCTCATCGCAATATCCATCCATAGATCTTGCAATGATAACTACTCAAGGGACACGTCAATCTTGGGTCTCAACCTAGATTTGGAATAGTCTATGGTATCATGTGGCACAATGGGTCTAGGTAGAATCATGGAGGTTCTCTACGGGGTGATCTCATTGTGTGAGTAGACACTGGCTCTAGCTCCGCTATGGCACTAGGAATAGGTGATCTAGGGCTAGGGGTAGGTCTATATGGAAGGCCAAAAATCATCGTGTATATGCTCCAACCATCGAGACCGACATAGGTCCTACTACCCATGGATGTACCAAAATCTACCTTAGGCTCTAGGTTAGGCATCCATGACTCTGTAGAATACATGCAATCATCCTCATCAACATATAACATACTGTCATGCATTCGTCGTAACCGAATGGTCATTGGCTAGGATCATGTGTCGATAGTATCCTCAGTATATGTTGCTATAATCTCGTGTCTCGATTCTATCCTCTGGACTCAATAGAGTACCTCTATGGATCAATCTATGAGATGATCACGCTTCGTAGGGTGTGCATTGGCTCTAAGCATCTGGAAAGCAGGAGTAGAATGGTCATGAGACGGAAGCCTCACATAATATAGAGCAATATCATGATAGTGACGAATAGGTTGATCACGATAGCATAAAATTCCCTCATACTCTCGTACCAACTTTAACAATACTAAATCCAAGCAGCTAGGGGCCATGGTCATCATCTAAGTCAATGTCAATATGTACGAATGCTCAATGTGATTAAT
Organism: Adiantum capillus-veneris; assembly: GCF_014529385.1. Classification (NCBI taxonomy): domain Eukaryota; kingdom Viridiplantae; phylum Streptophyta; class Polypodiopsida; order Polypodiales; family Pteridaceae; genus Adiantum; species Adiantum capillus-veneris. The sequence goes on along the minus strand of NC_140957.1, from coordinate 58,165,338 downwards.
CTAAATAAAATCACCACGCGGGTGACTTGTGGTCAATCCTACATAACAATAGTCACTCACAAGTGTCGTGTGCTCTGTCACTACAAGAGGTTATGTGCACTTGCGCTTTTAGCGATGAAAATACATTGGGTTTTTTTACTCTCCTGCATCGATAAAAACCGTCGCTACGGGAACGTTGCTATGGGCGTCTTTATAAGCGTCGCTATATAGCGCCTATAGCGACGCTTATAAAGCGCCTATATCGACACTAGCAGTCCTTCTTTAGCAACGCTGGTAGCGACGTTGCAGAACCTTATATAGAGACGCTTATAGCGACGCCCGATAATAAATTTTTTTGGGTGATAGAGCATTGAATGCCCTTCCACCCATCAACCATATTGAATGATTCCAGAATAAAGTATACCTAAATGAATCGAAGATAAGCATAGATTCACCTTTGAAAGAAAGTGCAAGGTATAGACTGAAAGTAGTCGCGGGTCCCACAAGACGATATAACCATTAACTCCATCATGCATAGTATTGTTTGCAATAAAGATACAAAACCGGCAAAAGTAATTGCACAAAAGTGAATTGACAAAAGTAAATCAATGACAAAATGATACACATCATAAGCAAAATCACTTGATTGTTAAACTTTGCAAAATCACTTGATTGTTAAACTTTGCAAATGTAATAGTTACAACACAATTGTCATTATTGAGAAAATACATCATTTTTCAATAGTTACAAAAAGATGTACACATGTCATCTCATTACACATGCTATGACAAAAGAAAACTAGTGCTATCTAGCTATGGCTATACTAACCTCGTTTAAGGCAGACGTCTCATCGTGTCTAAGCGACGTATCTGTCGGATTCTGCAAAAAAAAAAAACAATAAGACTTTCTGTAAGTATAAACATATATTTACAAAACAATCTATTTTCTTAGCTTATCATTAAAACACAACAAATGTAAAAGAGTAAAGTGAAATACTAACCTTGCAAGCGACGGGTGGGCATCATTTGAGGCCGATTTTGTAAGTATTTTTGCATTGCCCTTTAGGTTTTGTAGTTACGTCTATTTGTACTTTTAGATTCTAACGTAATGTATTCTTTGTATATTTTGAACAATGGTCGATGACCCCACACCGTACGAGCGTGAGTACGCGGGCTTTCTAGAAAGGGCTTAAATGCCCTGATCGACATTCTTAGTTCTCGCGGCGGCCCCAAGTGGTGCGAGCTCCCTACCTCTACTCACGCTTTGACTGCCTCCTTTTGTTGCTTCCACTTGTCACGATTCTTGCGTGCTACTCCCTTCGCATTCTTTCAATCTTCTTTGGCCAGCCAATCTGGTCTATTCCACCCACGCTTTATTGCTTTTTGTACTTCTAAACACTTGTGCTTGCAGTATTCGTGCATTCAAACCTTTATCAGGTCTTCATTGAAGCGCTCATCCCAATTTGACACGGGAAACTCGTCATGTAGCATGCTGATGACTCTGTCTTTTAATTCATTTGGAACTTCACTCTAGGTTTTTAGTATGTAGTGTCAAAACACAGGAGAGCAAAGACCGTGCATGCACAAGATCACATTCTTACCTTCGTCATCCAAGATGATGTTGCCGCTGCTGATGTCGTTTGAGTACAGTAAGTCCTGTCACCTGTGACATGTGAACCTTGGTGTCTCGGTAGGGGTCTCGAGAGGTGTCTCTAGTGGTGTCTAGATGGGGGTACGGACCCATGTGTCTCCACTAGAGTCTGGGCCCCGAAGCCAGGAGTGTCGAGACTGGGGTGACTCTCGGAGGAGTAGCTAGTGGTGTGTAGCCAGGATGACCAATAGTCATGCAAAACCTAGCATAGATGGCGATACCATGGCTGGTGTGGAGGCGGACAAAGAAGAGGAAGGTAAGGAGCCTTGTCAAACAGGAGGCAATGTCGAGGCATCATTGGAGGCATCCCCACAGCAATTGCCGTTGCCACCACTAGAGCGTCGGTGCCTAGAAGAGTGTGAAGATCGTCTCGTTGACACCAAAGTCTCGGAGCGTGCTGAATGCTAGAGGGAGATGCTGAAGGAGTGGAACGACGTGATGGTGCATAAGAGCAATGGTGCTCCTCGTGCCACCTCCTCTGCTGGGGTGACAAAGAAGAAAGAAACTCATCATCATCCATACTTGCATTAAACACACGAACATTTAATCTTAATATTGAATGGAGAAGAAAATATGGACAAGTTATAATCTATACTATAGATAATAGGGGGAGGGATTCATGTGTAGAGAGTAGCGATGCACGCTTTCTGCTTCTTCGTTAGAAGAGCAAGATCTGTCTATTCTTTGAGGACTCCTTCGGCTTGGAGTGGTAGAGATGACAATTAAACACAGTTTAAATTTCTCAAGTCTAGCCACTCTCCAATGTAAACTAGGGACTCTGATACAAGCCAACCTTCTACCATGCTACCCTCTGGACTTGCAGATATCCTTGGTGGCTCTCTTTCTGCTCTAACTATGCTTGAGCAGACATCCTCGGTGTCTCTCTTCCCAAAAAACCATCACGTAACTCATGATTTTCTGGAAGATTCGTTTGATGACCTTCGTAGATTTGCTTCTTCAGTGAGGGTACCCGACATGCATTAAGTCTAGACACATGCTTTGTATCCGCTTGTTTAAAGTCCTGCATGTATACACATGACAATAGATAAGCTTGAGAAAAACCAAGATTTATAGTGTTTGAGTTTGAGTTTGAAAATAAATCACTTTAGAATTCTGTTAGTCTGGGATAGTCATGCATGGTCCACATTAGACATCTTTATCTATCACGAGAGAGAGAGAGAGAGAGAGAGAGAGAGAGAGAGAGAGAGAGAGAGAGAGAGAGAGATGTATAATCTATTTTGTATATGTAGGTTTCTATATTCTTGGGCAGTTGTAGGTTCTTGGACTCCAATAGTATGAGTGATCGTGATAGCAGTATTGCTTGCCCAAGCAAGGCGGACATAGAGTGCTTCTTAGCGTCTCTTTCACCCGATCAACTAGATCTAGTGAGGGATGAGCAGCATCTATGAGCAAAGAAAAATCACCTCCTTTGCGATTGCAGCCTAAGTCTCCATTGCACTTGGAGCGCAGTGCTGCGTCGTCCTCGAGCCGACGTAGTCAGCATATCAGATGTTCACGACAGTCTGGTCGTGGTGGTTGCTGGGCGAGGAGCACATCTTGGATTATTAAACTCTCGCATTGAAGTATTTGTATAAGTTTGTAAATCTGTAAGTTCTTAATGGTGTGTTGTGTTTGTTGCAAGACCCTTACACGCAGTTGTTGAAATCGGAGGAGATAGCCGATCTGTAGCTGTATAGTATCCATCGGCATTTTGTATCATCAATCGGAATTTCCATATGTTGTACTAGTATAGTATGCCGCCTTCGGCGGCCTTTCTCTCTTTTTATCTCTCCCTCTTTATCGCGTGCACAGGGGATTCTCTCAGTTTTGGAGTTTAGCCTTCATGTCGCAGATTTTGACACATGTAAAGGGCTCCCCCTTCCTCCATATTATGTTAGTTTAGATAGCAATGGGCAATTTTGTAGTAGATCTTCTATTGATAGACAATCAGTCTTCTTATGAAAAGTTGCAAATTTTTTATATGCGCATATATTTAATCTCACAACCAGGGGTATCTTGGAAATTTCGATAAATTTGGATGGCATTTTGGGAATGGGGTATTTCCCCTAGATTCTATACGGGCCATTTTTGTTTAGTCGGTCATTTTTGTTTTACACTGGCCATTTGTATACAGCCATGACTCAAAGACAAAGTATCCTGCCCGTTGCCATCCTCAAGTCTGCAAAGCGAGCATTGCCCCCTCTGCGCAATGGTCCCTCCCTTTTCTTCCCTCTCCATGGAAACATGCTCGTCTCCCTCTTGTGTGGAGCATGGCAAGACTCGTTCTCTCTTTGATCATGGACGCCATGGTTGCAGTCTCTCTCTCTCTCTCTCTCTCTCTCTCTCTCTCTCTCTCTCTCTCTCTCTCTCTCCACTTACTACTTCCTGGTCCTCCAACAACAAGGCCAAACTTTGGCAGGTAGCAACATTGACTTTAGGGCAAAAAGGGGGATATCTCTCGCATCCAATAGATCTACATGCTCTGACGTGCAAATTCACCCATTCCTTGTTGATGGTGAAGGGGGGGGGGGGGGGGGGGGGGGGGGGGGGGGGGGGGGGAGAGAGAGAGAGAGAGAGAGAGAGAGAGAGAGAGAGAGAGAACGCATTGTGTGCGAGCAGGGATTGTAATAGAATACCATATCATTGCCTGCCAAAAAAATCTCCATGTCCCTTGTGGATCGCATTAATCTCCTTCTGTCTGTCATGTCTGGGAGAGAAAATCTCTGTCCTCCCACCTTTACACGTGTCCTTTCTCTCTCCTCCACTTGTCCTTCTTGACTTTTCCTAATCTTAGATCTTAATCTAACCTAATCTTAAATGTAATTTTAAATCTATCCTAACCCTAAATCTTAATATGACATTTCATTTTATATATACTTTTTAATCTCTCTCTCTCTCTCTCTCTCTCTCTCTCTCTCTCTCTCTCTCTTTTCTCCCCTTACCTCTCTCTTTTCGCCTTCTCTCCCTCTCTATCTTTTTTGCTTTTTTCTCCCTCTTTCTCTTTCTCTTTGTTTTCTCCTCTAATTATCTCTCTCTCTCTCTCTCTCTCTCTCTCTCTCTCTCTCTCTCTCTCTCTCTCTCAATGTGTGTGTGTATGCACTCTTTATTTATGCATGTGTGTAATTTTTTGTATTCAAAATGTGTGTATGCGTTTTTTGTTTATGCATGTGTATACATTCTCTCTCTCTCTCTCTCTCTCTCTCTCTCTCTCTCTCTCTCTCTCTCTCAAAGACACAACGTGTGTATGTGTGTGTATGTGTGTATGTGTGTGTGTGTGTGTGTGTGTGTGTGTGTGTGAGAGAGAGAGAGAGAGAGAGAGAGAGAGAGAGAGAGAGAGAGAGAGATTGAGAGGGAGAGAGAGAAATAGGGGAAGGGAACATGAGAGGGAGGAGAGGGAAGGAGCCTACCTGGCTCTCCTTCCTCTCCTTGTGTGTGTGTGTGTAAGGGGGGGGGGGGGGGGAGAGAGAGAGAGAGGGAG